>NW_017675680.1:0-3410 GCF_001879085.1 Nicotiana attenuata
TTTTAACCCCTTCGGGGATGGTCGTTGATATTTCCTCACTGTTTTGATTTTATACTTGAACTCAGTCATGTATTTTTTTTTCACTATTTTCAAAACTCAGCCAAGTTTACTTGCTTTAACACTTGAAATGATATTTCCAATAATATTTTGGGCTGAGCATCATGTTTATTGTTGCCCGAGTGGCTTATGTGATTTTGTTGACTGAGTTAGGCCGAGGGCCTGTATTGTGAGGATACTTTTGGATCGGGCTCTACGCCGCAGCAATATAATATATATATTGAGGATACTTGTGAGGATACGTATATATATATATATATATACGGATCGGGTTGCACGCCGCAGCAGTGTTATATTGATACTGGTATGAGGCCAAGGGCCTAGATTTAATGCCACGAGATGGCTTGATATTGCGCTTGGGCCGTAAGGGGCCCCTCCCGGAGTCTGCACACCCCCAGTGAGCGCCGCCGACGATAAATGGATCGGGCTGCACGCCGCAGCGATATGTGGATCGGGCTGCACGCCGCAGCGGTACTAATACTGTTCTATGTGTTTACTTTATTTCATTTGTCTGCCATTATCTGTTGTCTGTGTTACTTCACGGAGTATCTACCTGATTGCCTGGCATTATGTGTTGAGTGAGTGTTGTGCCCGAGGGGCGGGTTTCTGTACTTATCTGCACTAATTGTTTTTGCATTTATTCGCATAACCGTTGAAAAATCATTTTCAAAAGAGGTTTGAACTGAGCTAAGATGTTTTCTAAAGATTTCATAGCTTCACTGCCTTATTTCTCAAGGGGTTTTATACTGCTTCTATACAGCATGATGATTTGCCTTACGTGATTTCTTGCTCAGTTATTGTTTACTTTTATTACTCACTGAGTTGGAGTACTCACTTTACTCCCTACACCTCGTGTGCAGATGCAGGTATTTATCCACCCGTTAGCAGGTTTTGGCTGATCAGAGGCAGAGTTATAGGAGTTAGCGAGGTGACTGCCAGCGTCCGCAGCACCGTTTTCCTCTCTTTTGTTCATTATTCCGATTTTGTATATTTTTGACCTGGTAGTTGGTTTTACACTCTAATAGATGCTCGTGACTTGTGACACCCCGATTAGGGCTGTGTTGGGTTGTATTTCCGCTAAATAAATATCATGAAATCATATTTAAACTGTTTATGAACTGATAAACTGCTTAAAACAGGTGTTCTGGAATGGTCTGGCTGGCCTTGTCTTCACGAGAGGCGCCATCACGACCGGGGCGGAGTTTGGGTCGTGACAAGTTGGTATCAGAGCCTAGGTTACATAGGTCTCATGAGTCATGAGCAGGTTTAGTAGAGTCTCGCGGATCGGTACGGAGACATCTGTATTTATCCTCGAAAGGCTGCAGAACCTTTAGGAAAAACTTCGCATTCTTGAATTCTTATCGTGCGTCCTTGATTCTGCTTGGAAAGTAACTCTTGAAATTCCTTCCACGCGTTCGCATGCGCGCATGAGCGTTCAGTATCAGATGTGCCTTGATGGCTTGTGATTCCCCGATCGAGGGGCGAGATGTAATCTCTGTGAGTTTATGTTGGGCTAGTCTGGAGGACTTGAGGCCGGATCTTTGCCTATGGCTTGAACACCGAGGTACTGATTGTGTGAGTAAGTGTTTTGAACTTATATGTTTGGTATTGTCCTATTAGTGGAAATGACGGCTGGATAGCCACGTGATGAGTATGTTAGTACTGCGAGATGTTTCTATATGACTTGAAAGTGACGAGGAAGGTCTGCTGGATGATAGATGAACCATTAAGTGTTTGATTTCCATTGTGAGTGGAGGTGTGGCCCCGAGTTATGTGCGCGTGAATTACCTTTTCATGTTTTCCAATTGAGAGTGAAGTAAATTTTATGTTGCGGTACGAGTTCAGACTTAGGAAGACTAAGTGACTGCGTACAGTTTATGACGGAGAAAGGCATTCAGAAATATTTATTGAAGGCAAAGCAGGTGGGTTATCTCCTGCGAAGAGATCTGGGGTTGTGTGACCCTTATGTGATTGTCAGAAGATCTTATGTGCAAGTGAAATGTAAGTGTTGAAATTTGAAATTTTGGGTCGCTTAAGAGAGTGGGCTTTACTGTCGCGAGATTTGCTGAAGATTTAAAGTACTAGATGATTGTGTTTACACAAGCTTACAAATGATTTGAGTTTAATCTCACTATGGTATTGTGGCATCAATAGAGTAAAAGTGTTATGAGTTATTGAGTGTATCTTGATCTATGGCTTCGAGCCAAGTGGGGGAGTCTGCTGTGAGCAGTTGATTGCACGATTAGGTGCTATGTTGGTTCCAGTTTGAGGCGTGCGAGTGAGTTAGCTATGACTTGCGGAAATTGAGACCGAGAATGGCTCGAGTAAAGGAAGATTTCGACAAAGGTTATATTATGCTTCATGGGGAAAGAGAATCACGGGATGTCTTAAGTGGTTGTTGGTAAAGAATGCTCGGTGCATAGAGCGGGAAGTTGCTTGGTTGTATTGGGATGAAGATTTCATTCTGCGGTGTCGGTGTGCCAATGAGGCATGGGTGGTTCTGTTCGTTGGGTCAGGTAAATTGCAGTTTGAATAAGAGTGAATGACTTGCGAGAATGGTTCTAATGTGCTCGAGATTCTACAGGGAACAATCGGGTATTTTAAAGTTGCATGTGTGGTTAGAAATCATGTTTTCATTGGAAGAGGTTCGAATTTGTGGTATTTCTATGCTAATTATGGGGTTCTATGTAACAGTATCAGGAAAGTAAAGGTAACGGATTTAAATTCGCAGTAAGTTCTTCAGATTAAAGTATTCGGGAATGTGGTGTTTCTGGGAATATTTGAGAGAGTATTCAGCGGCTTGTGGGTCTTAGACAGTGTGGTTTTATGCTTGGGTCCCGTGTGGTAAGCCTGGGTGGAGGAATTGTGGTGCTACAGCAAGAGAGAATATCAAGTTGAAAAAGAATCAGGAGGAAATTTGGATAGATGGAATAGTTTGATAGTAGACCGAATCGGCATGGTAAGGATATGATTAATTCTTTGTGTGTGTTTGATAAGTTAGGATTTTAACATGATTATACCCCTACTTGCTATTGCTTTTGTTATGAATTGCCACTAAATAATCCCAAAATGCTTACAAGTTGCGCTTGATTGCAGGTTTGAGCGACAAGATGACAAATGTCAAAGATCGGCTCAAAACGGAGTGAAACCTGCCAAGTGTCAAAGACCAATTAAAGTGGGGAACAAGAAGACCTAGTGCGGACCGCACTGTTTTGCCACGCGGCCGCGCTAGGAGATTCAGAGACTGGTTCATTCAAGGGCATCCTGCGCGTCCGTGCTCCTTTTTACGCGGTCCGTGTAGATGAGATTCAGAGAGATGGTGTTTTTGCCAAAGTACTGCCACGCGGCCGCGC
>NW_017675680.1:5682-20083 GCF_001879085.1 Nicotiana attenuata
GGTGTGATGGATTCGAGGTGATCGTGGGGTAATTAATGAATACGAACGGATTTGATTTCAGCTTGTTAGAAGGATAATATCGAGGTTCGGCTCGAAAATCTGCGGTGGTATTAGCCAAAAAGGAAGTGACTTCATGAATGGTTGACCTGAGAGATGGTTACGGTTTATTGCATATTTCATTTATCATTAGCAGTATATTGAAGTGTTGGAATGGAATAAGACCTTGGTTGATAAGAGGTTTTCTACCGGTATTCGGGCGTTGTGTGCAGCTGCTGTGAATAGAAGTTATCGTTTCGAGTGTTTGAGTTATGTGGTATATCATATAATTGCACCTGAGATTGCAGGTATGGGTTATTACAGCTGGTTCGGGCTTATTCAGAGTATAGGTGTGAGGTTTTGATCGTATTGTTGGTTTCAGAAGTGAAGAATGTGATTCCATGGCTTATGGGCTAGACTGGATTGTGTAATTGTAGTTAAAATGTGTATCGGATCTATACGAGATAGGGTGACGTGGGATCACCCCCGGGTTTACGCTTGGTAAGGTTATTCAGCTATTGGTTGGCTTCTAGGACAACTCTGGGTACGTTCGAGGACGAACGTGTGTTTAAGTGGGGGAGGATGTAACGACCCGACCGGTCGTTTGAGCTTTTGCACTTTGATTGCCAGTTCCCGGGCATGACTTGCCCCGTGTTATGTATTATGACTAATGTAGATCATTGGTTTTGGTTTTCAGGAAAATTTGGAATGAATTTGAAAGAACAGTTTCAGTTGAAAGCTTTGAATTTGAAAGGTTTGACCAAGAGTTGACTTATTTGTGTATGAGCTCGGATCGGAGTTTTTATGATTTGGTTAGCTTCGTTAGGTGATTTGTGACTTAGGAGCATGATCGGAATTGGTTTTGGAAGTCCGGTGTAGAATTAGGCTTGAATTGGCGAAGTTAGTATTTTGGCGATTTCTGGTTGATAGGTGAGATTTTGATCCGAGGGTCGAAATGGAATTCCGAGAGCTGTTGTAGCTTCGTTATGTCATTTGTGATGTGTGTGCAAAATTTCAGGTCATTCGGACATCGTTTGGTTGGGTTTTTGATCAAATGCATGTTTCGGAAATTTTTGGAAAACTTTAGGCTTGAATTCGATGTGAATTGATGGTTTTGGTGTTGTTTGAGGTGTTTTGGTGATTGTAACAAGTTTGAATGAGGTTTTAGGATGTGTTAGTGCTTTTGGTCGAGGTCCCGGGGGCCTCGGGTGAGTTTCGGGTGGTCAATCTGACCATTTTTGGCTTTGGGAGTTGCAGAAATTGCTGTTCAGAGGTTGCAGAGAAATTGGCCTTCGCGATCGCGAGGGGCCAGTCGCGATCGTGTAGAAGGTTTTTAGAAGGTGGGTGTTTTACCCTTCACGTTCGCGGTCGAGGGTCCGCGTTCGCGTAAGGTAGTGATCTGGTGCTTCGCGTTCGCATCGCATGGCTCGCGTTCGCGTATGAGACTTTGGAGTCCAGGTATGATTTGCTCTTCGCGTTCTCGTGTATGGTCACGCGTTCGCATAGCTTGGTGTGTGGAAGCTTCGCGTTCGCATAGTCCCTGTCGCGTTCGCATAGTATAATTTTGGAAGCTTGGAATTTTGCCCTTCGCGATCGCGAGATCTTGGTCGCGATCGCGATGAAGGATCTACAGGACTGGGCAGAATGTTATAATCTCATTTCACCCGCAATTTTCGGTCATTTTTCCTCCATGGTTGATTATTTTGAGAGCTTCTTGGTTGAGATTAAAGAGGGATCCGAGGGGAATCGATTGGAGGTAAGATTTTTGATCTCAATACTCATTTTTATTGTGAAATCCACCTAGAAATTCATGGAAATTAAGCCTAAAATTGAAGAACTAGGGCTTGAGATTTTGAAATTTGATTTGGGGATTTGAGGGACCATTTGAGGTCGGATTTGAGTACTTTTGGTATGTACGAACTCGTGAAGAGATGAGGAACCTATTGATGTGAAAATTTTCGAGTTTCGAGAAGTGGGCCCGGGGCTTGGGTTTTGCTAATTTCGAGATTTTTGATATTTTTCGATTGTTTTCGATTGGGTATTGTTCCCTTAGCATATTGTGATGTATTCGCTCTGATTTTGGATAGATTCGACGCGCGTGGAGGCCGATTCGAAGGGCAAAGTCGTCGTGAGCTGGAGATATCGCCGGTTCGAGGTGAGTAATGATTGTAAATGATATCCTGAGGGTTTGAAACCCCGGATTGCACATCGTAGTGCTATATTGAGGTGACTTGCACGCCGGATAGCGAGCGTGGGGTAGAGCACCTTTGGGGATTGTGACTTGGTCCGTCCCGATTGATGATATTACTGTGTAATTGACTGAAACTTATTTGTTATCATCATGACTTGGGCTGATTCCCATATTTGGGCTTCGTGCCAGCTATTTGAACCCCTTCTGGGATGGCTGTTGATATGTCCTCACTGTTTTGATTTTATACTCGAACTCAGTCATGCATTTTTACTGTTTTCAAAATTCAGCCAAGTTTACTTGCTTTAACACTCGAAATGTTATTTCCAATAATATTTTGGGATGAGCATCATGTTTATTGTTGCCCGAGTGGCTTATGTGATTTTGTTGACTGAGTCAGGCCGAGGGCCTGTATTGTGAGGATACTTTTGGATCGGGTTGTACGCCGCAGCAATATATATATATATATATATATATATATATACGGATCGGGCTGCACGCCGCAGCAGTGTTATATTGATACTGGTATGACGCCAAGGGCCTAGATTTGATGCCACGAGATGGCTTGATATTGCGCTTGGGCCGTAAGGGGCCCCTCCCGGAGTCTGCACACACCCAGTGAGCGCCGTCGACGATAAATGGATCGGGTTGCACGCTGCAACGACATGTGGATCGGGCTGCACGCCGCAGCGGTACTAGTATTGTTCTATGTGTTTACTTTATTTCATTTGTCTGCCATTATCTGTCGTCTGTGTTACTTCACGGGGTATCTACCTGATTGCCTGGCATTATCTGTTGAGTGAGTGTTGTGCCCGAGGGGCGGATTTCTGTGCTTATCAACACTAATTATTTTTGCATTTATTCGCATAACCGTTGAAAAAATCATTTTCAAAAGAGGTTTGAACTGAGCTAAGATATTTTCTAAAGATTTCATAGCTTCACTGCCTTATTTCTCAAGGGGTTTTATACTGCTTCTATACAACATGATGATTTGCCTTACGTGATTTCTTACTGCTCAGTTATTATTTACCTTTATTACTCGCTGAGTTGGAGTACTCACTTTACTCCCTGCACCTCGTGTGCAGGTGCAGGTATTTATCCGCCCGTTAGCGGGTTTTGGTTGATCAGAGGCAGAGTTATAGGAGTTAGCGAGGTGACTGCCAGCGTCCGCAGCACCGTTTTCCTCTCTTTTGTTCATTATTCCGATTTTGTATATTTTTGACCTGGTAGTTGGTTTTACACTCTAATAGATGCTCGTGACTTGTGACACCCCGATTAGGGCTGTGTTGGGTTGTATTTCCGCTAAATAAATATCATGAAATCATATTTAAACTGTTTATGAACTGTTAAACTGCTTAAAAGAGGTGTTCTGGAATGGTCTGGCTGGCCTTGTCTTCACGAGAGGCGCCATCACGACCGCGGCGGAGTTTGGGTCGTGACATGACCCAAAAGGTCATCACTTGCTTTAAACTAAATTCTATGACTCCGAGGTCTTGGAAACCTCATTTAGAGTCACCTCGATTTGCATGCGCAGTCCGGGCGTGTAGTCGGAAAACTTAAATATGAAAATCTATGAAAAAATGATAAAAAATTTGGTTATAAAATGAGTTATTTTGACTTCGGTCAACGTTTTGGATAAACGGACCCGGACCCGTGATTTGACGTCCCGGAGGATCCGTAGGAAAATATGAGACTTGGGCGTATGTCCAGAATTGAATTCCAAGGTCCCAAGCCCGAGAAATGAATTTTTGAAAGAAATTGTTTTCTGAAATTGTTTAAGGAAATTGGAAATGAAATTTGATTAGAACATGTTAGTATCAGGCCCGTATTTTGGTTCCGGCGCCCAGTACAGGTCTTTGTATGATTTAAGATGTTTTCTGTGAAATTTGATGAAAAACGGATATCATTTGATGTGATTCGGACCTAAATTGGAAAATTTGACGTTTTAAGAAGTTTGAAAGAATTCATGGATTTTGAGGTTTAATTTGATGTTCATGATGTTATTTTGGCGATTTGATCGCACGAATAAGGTCGTAGGATATTTTTGAGGTTGTGTGTATATTTGGTTTGGAGCCCCGAGGGCTTGGGTGAGTTTTGGATAGGCCACGGGGTGCATTTTGAACTTAAAAATTAGCTGGTATGAACAGACCTGCAGGCTTCGCAATGCGATCTCGCAAATGCGAAGGCTGCCTCGCAAATGTGAAACAGCCCAGACCCCCCCCCCCCCCCTTTCCTCGCAAATGCGAGATTTTTCTTCGCAAATGCGAAATCTTCCATATTGGCCACGGATCGCAAATGCGATCAATATGTCGCAAATGCGACACACGTCTCGCAAATGCGAAGGTCCGGAATTTTAAAAGGGTTCGCAAATGCGAGCAATTTTTTCCATTCCCATATCTGCAGTTGCGAACCCCTGTTCGCATTTCCCATAACTGAGACCTGCATTTTTTTTATACTTAGCCGATTTTAAACCATTTTCCACATCTTTCCAAAACACAAACTCCTTTGGGCGATTTTTCAAGAACAACTCTTCTTCCAAATTAATTGTAAGTTAGTTTTTACTCATTTCCTTCAATCATTAACATCTTTTAACATGATTTCAACCTAAAATCAAAGATTTTCATGGGGGAAATTGGGTGTTTTGGGTAGAACCTAGGTTTTCTAAAAATTGGGGATTTGGACCTCAATTTGAGGTCCGATTTCAAAACAAATTATATACTTGAGTTCGTGGGGGAATGGGTAATCGGGTTTTGGTTCGAACCTCAGGTTTTGACCACGTGGTCCCGGGGGCGATTTTTGACTTTTTGGGTAAAACTTTGGAAAACTCATTTTCATGCATTGGGGTTGATTCACTTAGCGTTTATTGATGTAATTAAGTAATTTGCGATTAGATACGAGCAAATTGGCGGTGGAATCAAGGGGTAAAGCTATAATTGAGACTTGAGTTATGTTCAAGGCATCGAGGTAAGTGTTTGGTCTAACCTTAGCTTGAGTGATTAGGAGTTGAATCTTATTTGCTATGTGGTAATTGTTGAGTACGACGTATAGGCATGGTGACGAGTATCTATACGTTGGTATCTAGCATGCCCGTGAGTCTTTATATTGTGATTATCATGACTTCGTTGTATCTTTCATGCCTTGGTGATGGTTTCTAATTGTTGTATAAAGTTTGTGGAAAGAATTGTGACCTATGAACATTGAGGAGCGTTGGCTCAAGTTGTATAACGAATTGTGAAAGTATAAGTGACAATTGAACTTTTAGAGCATTGGCTCGAGTTGTGAAATGAGCTGTGAAGGTATAAGTAATAATTGAACCTCTAGAGCATTGACTCGAGTTGTGAAGTGAATTATGAAGTAAAAGTGAGAAAGAGAAGAGATCATTATGTGGTCACCCTTGCCGGGCTATTGTTGGTTTATTTGTTATCTCCCTTGTCGGGATGTGGATGTTATTGATGTTGTTCCCTTGTCGGGATCTAATTGTTGACTTGTTGCTCCCTTGCCGAGATTCTTATTGCAAATTTCCTTTATTTCCTTGCCCTATTGTTTGTGATTGTTGTTTGGGTGAGGAAGAGCGTAAAGCACGAAGGGTGATGCCGTGCATTGTTTGTTTCGTGAGGAAAGAGTGTAAAGCACGAAGGGTGATGCCGTGCCGCACGATGTACCATTCTGTGCCTATTATATTGATTTCATGGTGAGCAAAGAGTGTAAAGCACGAAGGGTGATGCCGTGCCGCACGATGTATCATTACGTGCCTATTATATTGATTCTTATTGTGAGGACGAGAGTAAAAGCACGAAGGGTGATGCCGTGCACTTGTCCTTGATTTCCCTGACCCTTGCTGATAATTGAGTTACGTTGTCCTTTACGTTTATTTACTGATTTTCTGTTGTTACTTGACTTTATTTCGAGGTTATAGATTCCTTTACCCTATTTGCCTTGTGATTGTTGTTTGGGTGAGGAAGAGCGTAAAGCACGAAGGGTGATGCCGTGTATTGTTTTGGTGAGAGAGTGTTAAAGCACGAAGGGTGATGCCGTGTATTATTTTGGTGAGAGAGAGTAAAAGCACGAAGGGTGATGCCGTGCACTTGTCCTTGATTTCCTAATTTTTTATTGATAACTGTGTTACAGTTTCTCTACACTAAATTGCTGGCTTCCTGTTGATACTTGTTGTACCCCGCAGCATGATTTCCCCTTCCTATTTACAATTAAACTGTGGTGATCCTCATATTTATTTGTTGCTCTTCTGTTACTATTCGGTGTTTCCCCGCAGCATGTTTTCCCCCTCCTATACTTGACTGTATATGACTGTTTCTTTCTGTACTTCTTTTCTGCTGTATATAGTTAAATTGCACAGGTTTATTTGGTAGTCTGGTCCTAGCCTCGTCACTACTTCACCGATGTTAGGCTAGGCACTTACCAGCATATGGGGTCGGTTGTGCTGATACTATACTCTGCACTCTTTTGTGCAGACCCGTGTGTTGTGGACTTCAGACCGTAGTGGGACTGTTGATTCTTGCTCATCAGGCGACCCGAGGTAGTCCTGCAGGCGTCCGCAGGCCTTGGCGTCTCATTCTATCTACTATTACTGTTTTTTTCACGCATTTCCAGAGACAGTGTTGTATTTATTTCTTTCAGACCTTTAATTGTAGTGTTCTTAGACCGTCTATGAAACTGTGACACCAGTTCTGGGTAGTCGAGACTCAAACAGTTGTACTAGGTATTTATGTTCAGATAGTTTGTTGTTTTCTTCCGCTTATGTTAAATTCCATTGTTTAAATGTTATACTTCGCAATTGTTAATAAATATAAAAAGTGGGTAAACAGGTAAAATGTGCAAATAACTGGCTTGCCTAGCTCGTAATTAGTAGGCGCCATCACGACTCCCGAGGGTGAGAAATCCGGGTCGTGACACTTTATATCAATGTAAATCACAATAAAAATATTGTATTATTTGTGATATCATAGTGTATAGCACATCGGACATATGTATACCAAAATAGATATCATAAGTTTATTTTTCTTCTTTGTGTACTCAAATTAATTTTCTTTGTATATAAAATATATTTACTCCCACAATCATATTTATTATTTTTATATTTTAGAACTTGCTTAAACATTGCTATTATCAAAAATTTATTTTCCTTTTTAATCAATAATTAATAATTATATTATTTGTATATCACAGTGTATAACCTAATAATAATGTGTATATCAAAAAAAATTATTAAAATTTTATTTTCCTTCTTTGTATAACACATTTCAGATTGAAAACTCAAGTTCAAGACGACTCCACATGTGTATCCCTTATTGTAACCCGTGTATATCTCTATGTACATCAGTGATATCTCATGTATATTATGTGTATCTGTATAGAGGTTTTGGCATGGTTTAACAACATACTCATATAATTGGCAGAAAATAACCCTAGTTATAGATATTGGCATCAAATAGCCAATAAATGTATATCACAATAATAATATGTATATCACAACTTTTTTCTTCTTCTTTGTCTATACCAACATGTATATTAAAATTTTATTTTCATTTTTGTATTTAAATAATATTATTCTTTGTATATCAATAATATAAAATTATATATATAGTTATTGCTGCCTTTATATCAATGTAAATCACAATAAAAATATTGTATTATTTGTATATCACAGTGTATAGCACATCGGACTATGTATACCAAAATAGATATCATAAGTTTATTTTTCTTCTTTGTGTACATCAAATTAATTTTCTTTGTATATTAAAATACTATTACTCCCACAATCATATTTATTATTTTTATATTTTAGAACTTGCTTAAACATGCTATATCAAAAATTTATTTTCCCTTTTAATCAATAATTAATAATTATATTATTTGTATATCACAGTGTATAACCTAATAATAATGTGTATATCAAAAAAATTATAAAATTTTTATTTTCCTTCTTTGTATAACACATTTCAGATTGAAAACTCAAGTTCAAGACGACTCCACATGTGTATCCCTTATTGTAAAAGCATCACAGAAGCATAATCAACTTCCTTATGCTGAGGGCGTTGAAAACGCAGCTCCATTGAGAAGTTAGTATCATTGTGTATCTTTAGTAATGGAGAGACAACGATTGTCAAGCAATCCTACAAACATCAAGAAAGAGCATTGTAAACCACAACAAAATTAAATTAGACATGCCTGGATATCCATCTTAAGAAGAATCAGTTGCAGTACCTCAATCCTGGGTGAAACTTCAGCCACAAGAAATGGACCAGGGAAAGTTTTTGACTCTGGTCAGTAGCAAATAAGTTTAGTAAGCTCTAAGTTTGGATCCATTGAATATGCACAGAGAACTGGTAGTGGTTGCTATTATCAGTAAAAGCTATAGCAAAGCCGTTTATCTCAAGTTGGTGGTGCCAGCTAGTCCAAAATCCAAGTCTTAACAATTAGTGCAAAATTTATTTATATATTAAAAACAACTTGAAGGAAGAGCAGCCTGAAACACCTTGTAGAGATACTATACGTGGTCTCCACGCAATGAATGGGTTTCCAAGAGTGAAATATGGAGTGGAGAAGTAGAGAGAAATCCTCTCTCCGTAAGCTGGATAGAGAAGAATGACGCTTCCGGAGGTCGATTTTCCAAAGCCAAGTGCCTTACGGACAAAAAGTTAGGCTCCTCACATGATGAGCACACAAGTAAAAATTCAAATAGAGCAAAGGCAAAAATACAAATGAAAACACTGTGATTAACTTCTCAAAACATAAGAATGAAAATTGTGGAAAGGAAATTAACTACATCAATCCCAGGACACTGGAGCTAACTCAGTATAGTTTTTTTTTTAATTTATAAGGGAGCTTACTCTGTATTAATATGATACACAAAGAAAACATCAGCAGCAGGCAAAAAAGAAAATTAAAAAACATATTCCAGACATACACATACATCATACACTTCCTATTTCAAAATCTATTAATCTGGTGTTATCTTGTACTGAGCAAGGATGAAATAGGGCTGCGAGTTGAGAAGGTAGGCTCTAGATTGCAGCAGATGTATCATTTTCAAGGATAGCGGAAGCACAATGCCCACATACTATAAAAAAACTAATTGTACGTCGTTTGTGGAAAGACGAGTAAAATAGAGAAAGTGCAACACGATCAGGGTGCTTGAGTAGACGTATGTCTCCCTTATCGAGGGAAAAGAAAGAGAACGAACTCTATTGAGAAACGACTTTTTTATCCTAAAACTGCACAAAGGGAAACTAGGACTTTCTCTATCAGTTGCACGACATATGACACATGAAAATTAAATTCTCATCTAATTTCTGTTGTTATAGTTTGTAGTTTCTTTCTTTTTATGAGTAGGTCGAGTTCTATCTTTGTGGAGTTAATTACTCAAATGGTTACTTGTAACGACCCGGCCGGTCATTTTTGGAATTATGCCCTGATCCCCTATTAACTGCTTCCCCCAAGTTTATTTCTACTATTTTGATTTGCCGGGATGTTCGGTTTTGAGTTTCGGAGAGTTTTTGGACACTTAGTCCCTAAATGAGAGCTTAAGTGTTGGAAAATTGACCGTAGTTGGAATAATGTGAAGACGGCCTCGGAATGGAAATTCGATGGTTCCGTTAGCTCTGCTAGGTGATTTCGGGTTTAGGGGCATGGTCGGATTATGTTTTGGAGGTCCGTAGCTAATTTAGGCCTGAAATGCCAAAAGTTGAATTTTGGAAGTTTCCGGTTCGATAGCGAGATTTTAATCCGAGGGCAGAATGAAATTCCGGAAGTTGGATTAGCTCGGTAGTGTTGAATGTGACGTGTGTGCAAAATTTCAGGTCATTCGGACGAGGTTTGATAGACTTTTTGATCGAAAGCATATTTTTAGAGTTTTTGAAATTCTTAGGCTTGAATTCGATGAAAAATAGGTGTGTTGATGTTGTTTGAAGTATTTTGAAGATTGGTACAAGTTTGAATGATATTTTAGGATTGGTTGGCATGTTTGGTTGAGGTGGGTGCCTCGGGTGTGTTTCGGAAGGTTAACGGATCAATTCGGACTTGAAGAAAGCTGCTGAAATTTCAGCTTCTTATTTTTCGCTTCTGCGGTGAACAGTAACCGCACCTGCGGTGAATAGTAACCGTACCTGCGGTGAACAGTGACCGCATCTGCGGTGAACAGTACCCAGTGAACAATAACCACATCTGCTGTGAACAGTACCGCACCTGCGGTGAATAGTAACCGCACCTGCGGTGAACAGTAACCGCAGGTGCGAAAATTGCTGGACAGATTATTTCAAGTTCTGAAAATGGGACTTCATTTATGCCGATTTGGAGCTCGGGTGAGGCGATTTTTCGAGAGATTTTTAGAGGGAACAACGAGGTAAGTGTTCTTAACTTAATTTTGGTTAGATTACTCGAATCTATTACTAGTTTTGGCATTTAATCCGTGAATTTTGTTCGAAAAGTTTAGAAAACCCTCTCGGATAGAATCACGGATTTGAGGGTCGAAATGTTATGGGATTTGGACAATTTTGGTATGGTTAGACTCATGAGAGTGCGAGGTTTCTGGAAATATAAATTTTACCCGATTCCGAGACGTCGGCCCGAGGGGCATTTTGGTCATTTTACATAATTTCGCATATTAGCTTAGAACTTAATCGTAGATTCAGCTTCTTGAAGTATTATTTACATTATGAAATGGAATTGAATAGATTTGGGCCATTTGGAGTCGGATACTCGTGGCAAGAGCGTGGTTTCTAGTTGATTTGAGCCGGTTCGAGGTAAGTGGCTTATCTAACCTTGTGTGGGGGACTTTTCCCCTTAGGATTGATATTGCGGTAATTGAAATGCCTCGTACGTGAGGTGACGAGCGCGTACTTGTGTTAATTGTTGGAAATCCGGTTTTTCTTTAAAAATAGCCTTGAATTGTGTTCTTCTTTTCCTTGCTTACACTGTTTGGACATTAAACCTGTTGTAGCTTAGAGAAACATGTCTACTTGACTAAATTGCTCTATCTGTCTTAACTGCCGTAATTGTACTACGTGATTCATGCTAGGTTAGGATTACCTGCTTTACTTTGAGATGAAATTGATTGGATTGAATTCTTGTTGTTGTTGTGTATTTACTTTGGGACTACGGGACGGTATCCCGGGAGCTCCCCTCCTGTATGTTTTTTTTGGGACTACGGAATTGCATTCCGGGAGATCCCCCTGCACATTTATGAGTTGGACTACGGGACTGCACTGGGGAGATGCACTGGACATGATATTTATATTTGGGGACTACCGGACGGTATCCTGGGAGATCCCCGATTGTTATCTCGGAGTTGAGTTATGTTCTTTTACTGTGTTTTACTTGCCTTTGTAATAGTTGTTGTTGTCCTTTATATCTTGTGTTATTTAATTACACTGTCATTTCACACTATTAAACCTGTATCTTATTTAACCTCAGTAGGGCCCTGACCTTCCTCGTCACTACCCAGCCGAGGTTAGGCTTGGCACTTACTAAGTACCGCTGTGGTGTACTCATGCCTTTTCTACGCATGTCTTTCATGTGCAGATCCAGGTACTTCTGCACAGGCTTACCATCCTTGAGGCAGGGAGAGCTTTTGGAGACTTCGAGGTACATCTGCCGCGTCCGCAGACCGAAGAGTCTCCATCTTTATTCTATCTTGTAGTATTAGCCCTTCTATCATACTGTTGATGTAGACATTCCGGAGTTAGAGCATTTTTACTGTATTTATCTCAGCTTGTGTTCCCGTGAGTTTCCGGGTTTTGGGATAGTATTGTAGAAGTTTGAGATATTGTGTTGTATGTGCCGAGTGGCATTTTATATTTCATTTCCGTTTTTTAAATCCTGGTTTTAAGTTATAATTTCTGCAAGGTTTTGATAGTTCCGCACTTGTTAGGCTTACCTAGTCGTAGGGGCTAGGTGCCGTCACGACAGTTCACGGAGGGCGAACTGGGGTCGTGACAAGTTGGTATCAGAGCTCTAGATTCATAGGAGTCACGGAACACATGCTAGTTTATTAGAGTCTCGTTGATCGGTACGGAGACGTCTGTACTTATCTACGAGAGGCTATATAACTGTTAGGAAAATTCCACTTCATTTGATTTCCTTGTCGTGTGAGATTTTTGACATCACAACTAAACTTCTGTCTTTCTATTCTCTCACAGATGGTGAGTACACGCGCTACCCGAGAGGATCGGGCACCCGCGCCCCCTACTGTAGCCGTCAAAGGCCGGGGCCGGGCAGAGGCCGAGGACGCGCTCATGGTGCAGCCAGAGCACCCATGCGAGCTGCCACCGAGGTACCACCAGCAGTACTAGCCGGAGTCCAGACACCCGATACATCTGCCACTACTACTCCAGCATTCCAGGAGACTTTGGCACAGTTTATGAGTATGTACACCACTTTGGCTCAGGCAGGGTTGCTTCTCCTTGCTGCAGCCACATCCCACGCCGGGGGAGGAGTACAGACTCCCGCCGCCCGCACTCTTGAGCAGCGAGTGCATGTTGAGCAAGTCCCAGAGGTTATACCTGCGCTGCCTGCAGTACCAGTTCAGCCCGAGGATAGGGCAGCGACTTCAGAGGATGAGCAACGGAGACTTGAGAGGTTCAAGAAGTATGATCCTCCGATATTCAGTGGGTTAGCATCAGAGGATGCCTTGGGATTTTTGGAGGAGTTCTACCGTATTCTCCGCACTATGGGCATATCAGGATCGAGCGGGGTTTCCTTCACTACTTTCCAGCTTCGAGGAGCGGCCTATCAGTGGTGGCATGCTTATGAGTTAGACAGTCCGGATGAGCCAGCTTACCTGACTTGGGCTCAGTTTTCAGATATGTTCACAAGGGAGTATGTCCCCCAGAGTCTTAAGGATGCCTGGCGCGCAGAGTTTGAGCGTTTGCGCCAGGGTACTATGACTGTCTCGGAGTATGTTGCCCGTTACATTGACTTGGCTAGACATGCCCCAGCTTTGGTTTCTACGGTCCGTGAGAAGGTTCGCCGGTTCATTGAGCGGCTTATTCCCAGCATCAGATCTAGCATGGCTCGTGAGTTAGAGACGGATATGTCTTATCAGCAGGCGGTGAGCATTGCTAGGAGGATTGAGGGTATGCATGCTAGGGAAAGGGAGGAGAGGGAGGCCAAGAGGTCTCTAGAGTCGGGCCATTTTTTTAGTGCCCGTGCCCCAGCGGCAGGTCATCATGGTAGGGGTCATATGGGTCGCCCCGTTCATTCAGCTCTTCCAGCAGCCAGTGGTATTCCAGCTCCACCTAGGCCTCAGGAGCCTTATTATGCACCTCCAGTCTCTAGTGCGCCTCCTGCACGGGGTGCTTCCAGTGGTCAGTCCAGCAGACCTGGCCCAAGCCAGTCACAGCCGCCACGTCCTCCCAGAGCTTGTGTTGAGTGTGGTGACACACGCCATATGGTGAGGGATTGCCCCAAACTCAGGAGGGGTGCACCTCCGTAGACTCCTCAGCCACAGCAGGCCCCGCAGAGCTCTCAGGCTATGGTTCCAGCACCAGTTGCTACTCCATCGGCCCAGCCAGCCAGGGGTGGAGGTCGGGGAGGTAGAGGTCGCCCTCGAGGGAGAGGCCAGGCTAGATATTATGCTCTTCCAGGCCGTACTGAGGCCCCCACCTCCGATTCTGTCATCACAGGTACTATCTTGGTCTGTCACAGAGATGCATCGGTTATATTCGATCCAGGCTCCAATTATTCTTATGTGTCTTCTTATTTTGCTCCGCATTTGGGTGTACCTCGGGATTCTTTGAGTTCCCACGTTTATGTTTCTATTCCTATGAGAGATTCTCTTGTTGTGGACCGCGTTTACCGGTCATGTTTGGTTATTCTTGGTGGTTTTGAGACCAGAGCCGACTTACTATTGCTCAACATGGTTGATTTTGATATTATTTTGGGCATGGACTGGTTGTCGCCCCATCATGCTATTCTTGATTGTCACGCCAAAACCGTGACACTGGCCATGCCAGGTGTACCGCGTATTGAGTGGAGGGGTGCCTTAGGTCACACTCCCAGTAGAGTTATTTCTTTCCTTAAGGCTCAGCGTATGGTTGAGAAAGGTTATGATGCGTACTTAGCTTATGTGAGAGATGCCAGTATGGATACTCCTTCTGTTGATTCAGTCCCAGTGGTACGGGATTTCCCTGATGTGTTTCCAGCTGATCTTCCGGGCATGCC
>NW_017675680.1:21001-32422 GCF_001879085.1 Nicotiana attenuata
TCCATGATCTTGAGTTAGCTGCCATTGTTCATGCCTTGAAGATTTGGCGTCATTACTTGTACGGTGTGCCTTGTGAGATATATACTGATCACCGGAGTTTGCAGCATCTGTTCAAGCAGAAGGACCTTAATTTGCGTTAGAGGAGATGGCTAGAGTTGCTGAAGGATTATGACATCACAATCTTGTATCACCCGGGCAAGGCCAATGTGGTGGCCGATGCTTTGAGCCGCCGGGCAGAGAGTTTGGGGAGTTTGGCTTATTGACCAGCAGCAGAGAGGCCTATGGCGATGGATGTTCAGACCCTAGCCAGCCAGTTTGTGAGATTGGATCTTTCGGAGCCCAGCCGGGTTCTAGCTTGTGTGGTCTTTCGGTTTTCATTATTTGATCGTATCAGAGAGCGGCAGTATGATGACCCTCATTTGCTTGTCCTCAAGGACAAGGTTCAGCATGGTGATGCCAGAGATGTGACCATTGGCGAGGATGGAGTATTGAGGATGCAGGGTCGGGTCTGTGTACCCAATGTTGATGGGCTTCGGGAGTTGATTCTAGAGGAGGCCCATAGTTCGCGGTATTCCATTCATCCGGGTGCCACAAAGATGTATTAGGATTTGAGGCAGCACTACTGGTGGAGGCGGATGAAGAAGGATATAGTTGGGTTTGTAGCTGGGTGCCTTAATTGTCAGCAAGTGAAGTACGAGCACCAGAGACCGGGTGGATTGCTTCAGCAGATAGAGATTCCAGAGTGGAAGTGGGAGCGGATAACCATGGACTTCGTATCCGTACTCCCACGGACTTTGAAGAAGTTCGATGCCATTTGGGTTATTGTGGATCGGCTGACCAAGTCCGCGCATTTCATCCTTGTGTGTACTACCTATTTCTCGGAGCGGTTGGCGGAGATTTATATCCGGGAGATTGTCCGTCTGCATGGTATTCCAGTTTCCATCATTTCAGATAGAGGTACTCAGTTCACATCACGGTTCTGGAGAGCCGTACAACAGGAGTTGGGTACTCAGGTGGAGTTGAGCACAACATTTCACCCTCAGACGGAAGGGCAGTCCGAGCGCACTATTCAGATTCTTGAGGATATGCTCCGTGCGTGTGTGATTGAGTTTGGAGGTTCTTGGGATCAGTTCTTGCCATTGGCGGAGTTTTCCTACAACAACAGCAATCAGGCCAGCATTCAGATGGCACCGTAGGTGATGTAGATCTCCGGTGGGTTGGTTCGAGCCGGATGAGGCCAGATTATTGGGCACAGATTTGGTTCGGGATGCTTTGGAGAGAGTCAAAGTGATTCAGGATAGACTCCGTACAGCCCAGTCCAGTCAGAAGACTTACGCGGACCGGAAGGTTCGTGATGTTTCCTACATGGTTGGAGAGCGGGTTATGCTTCTGGTTTCGCCTATGAAAGGTGTTATGAGATTTGGGAAGAAAGGGAATTTGAGTCTGAGGTTTATTGGCCCTTTTTGAGATATTGAGACGAGTTGGGGAAGTTGCCTATGAGCTTGCCTTACCTCCCAGCCTGGCAGGGGTTCATCCGGTATTTCATGTTTCGATGCTCCGGAGGTATCACGGTGATCCGTCGCACGTGTTGGATTTCAGCTCAGTCCAGTTGGAGAAGGATCTATCTTATGTTGAGGAGCCAGTGGCAATATTGGACAGGCAGGTCAAGAAGCTGAGGTCGAAGAACATTGCATCCGTGAAGGTTCAGGGGCGGGGTCAGCCGGTCGAGGAGGCGACCTAGGAGACCGAGCAGGATATGCGCAACCAGTACCCTCATCTTTTCACTACTTCAGGTATGTCTTTGTGCTCGTTCAAGGACGAACGAATGTTTAAGTGTGGGAGGAAGTAACGACCCGTCCGGTCGTTTTTGGAATTTATGCCCCGATCCCCTATTAACTGCTTCCCCCAAGTTTATTTCTGCTATTTTGATTTGCCGGGATGTTCGGTTTTGAGTTTCGGAGAGTTTTGGGACACTTAGTCCCTAAATGAGAGCTTAAGTGTTGGAAAATCGACTGTAGTCGGAACAGTGTGAAGACGGCCTCGGAATGGAAATCCGGTGGTTCTGTTAGCTCTATTAGGTGATTTCGGGTTTAGGGGCGTGGTCAGATTGTGTTTTGGAGGTCCGTAGCTAATTTAGGCTTGAAATGCCGAAAGTTGAATTTTGGAAATTTCTGGTTCGATAGCGAGATTTTGATCCGAGGGACGGAATGAAATTCCGAAAGTTGGAGTAGCTCCGCAGTGTTGAATGTGATGTGTGTGCAAAATTTCAGGTCATTCTGACGAGGTTTGATAGACTTTTTGATCGAAAGCGTATTTTTAGAGTTTTTAAAATTCTTAGGCTTGAATTCGATGAAAAATAGGTGTGTTGATGTTGTTTGAAGTATTTTGAAGATTGGTACAGTTTGAATGATGTTTTAGGAGTGGTTGGCATGTTTGGTTGAGGTCTCGGGGGCCTCGGGTGTGTTTCAGAAGGTTAATTGATCAATTCGGACTTGAAGAAAGCTGCTGAAATTTCTACTTCTGCATTTTTCGCTTCTGCGGTAAACAGTAACCGCACCTGCGGTGAATAGTAACTGCACCTGCGGTGAACAGTGATCGCATCTGCGGTGAACAGTACCTAGTGAACAATAACCGCATATGCGGTGAACAGTACCGCACCTGCGGCGAATAGTAACCGCACCTGCGGTGAACAGTAACCGCAGGTGCGAAAATTGCTGGACAGATTATTTCAAGTTTTGAAAATAGGACTTCATTTTTGGCGATTTGGAGCTCGGGTGAGGCGATTTTTCAAGAGATTTTCAGAGGGAACAACGGGGTAAGTGTTCTTAACTTAATTTTGGCTAGATTACTCGAATCTATTACTAGTTTTGGCATTTAATCCGTGAATTTTGTTGGAAAAGTTCAGAAAACCCTCTCGGATAGAATCACGGATTTGAGGGTCGAAATGTTATGGGATTTGGACAATTTTGGTATGGTTAGACTCATGAGAGTGTGAGGTTTATAAATTTTACCTGATTCCGAGACGTCGGCCCGAGGGGCGTTTTGGTCATTTTACATAATTTCGCATATTAGCTTAGAACTTAATCGTAGATTCAGCTTCTTGAAGTATTATTTACATTATGAAATGGAATTGAATAGATTTGGGCCATTTGGAGTCGGATACTCGTGGCAAGAGCGTGGTTTCTAGTTGATTTGAGCCGGTTCGAGGTAAGTGGCTTGTCTAACCTTGTGTGGGGGACTTTTCCCCTTAGGATTGATATTGTGGTAATTGAATTGCCTCGTACGTGATGTGACGAGCGCGTACTTGTGCTAATTGTTGGAAATCCGATTTTTCTTTAAAAATAGCCTTGAATTGTGTTCTTCTTTTCCTTGGACATTAAACCTGCTGTAGCTTAGAGAAACATGTCTACTTGACTAAATTGCTCTATCTGTCTTAACTGACTTAATTGTACTACGTGATTCATTCTAGGTTAGGATTACCTGCTTCACTTTGAGATGAAATTGATTGATTGAATTCTTGTTGTTACTGTGTATTTACTTTGGGACTACGGGACGGTATCCCGGGAGCTCCCCCCCCCCCCTGTATGTTTACTTTGGGACTACGGAATTGATTCTGGGAGATCCCCCTGCACATTTATGAGTTGGACTACGGGACTGCACCCGGGAAATCCACTGGACATGATATTTATATTTGGGGACTACAGGACGGTATCCTGAGAGATCCCCGGTTGTTATCTCGGAGTTGAGTTATGTTCTTTTATTGTGTTTTACATGCCTTTGTAATAGTTGTTGCTGTCCTTTATATCTTGTGTTATTTAATTACACTGTCATTTCACACTATTAAACCTGTATCTTATTTAACCTCAGTAGGGCCCTGACCTTCCTCGTCACTACCCAACCGAGGTTAGGCTTGGCACTTACTAAGTACCGTTGTGGTGTACTCATGCCCTTTCTGCGCATGTTTTTCATGTGCAGATCCAGGTATTTCTGCACAGGCTTACCATCCTTGAGGCAGGGAGAGCTTTTGGAGACTTCGAGGTACATCTGCCGCGTCCGCAGACCGAAGAGTCTCCATCTTTATTCTATCTTGTAGTATTAGCCCTTCTATCATACTGTTGATGTAGACATTCCGAAGTTAGAGCATTTTTACTATATTTCTCTCAGCTTGTGTTCCCGTGAGTTTTGGGGTTTTGGGATAGTGATGTAGAAGTTTGAGATATTGTGCTGTATTTGCCGAGCGGCATTCTATATACCGTTCCTTTAGTTATTTTGGTTTTGATTTATACTTCCGCAAGTTTCGATTTGTTTTCCGCACTTGTTAGGCTTACCTAGTCGTAGAGACTAGGTGCCATCACGACAATTCACGGAGGGCGAACTGGGGTCGTGACAAGTTGGTATCAGAGCTCTAGGTTCATAGGAGTCACGGAACACAGGCCGATTTATTAGAATCTCGCTGATCAGTATGGGGACGCCTGTACTTATCTACGAGAGGCTATGTAACTGTTAGGAAAATTCCACTTCATTTGATTTCCTTGTCATGCGAGATTTTTCACATCACAACTAAACTTCTATCTTTGTACTCTCTCACAGATGGTGAGGACACGTGCTACTCGAGACGACCAGGCACCCGCGCCCCCTATTGGAGCCGTCAGAGGCCGGGGCAGGGGTAGAGGCCGAGGACGCGCTCGTGGTGCAGCCAGAGCACCTGCGCGAGCTGCCGCCGAGGTACCACCAGCAGTACCAGCCGGAGTCCAGACACCTGATACGTCTGCCACTACTACTCCAGCACTCCAGGAGACTTTGGCACAGTTTATGAGCATGTACACCACTTTGGCTAAGGCAGGGTTGCTTCCCCTTGCTGCAGCCACATCCCAGGCCGGGGGAGGAGCGTAGACTCCCGCCGCCCGCACTCCCGAGCAGCGAGTGCATATTGATCAGGTCCCAGGGGTTATTCCTGTGCCGCCTGCAGTGCCAGTTCAGCCCGAGGATAGGGTAGCAGCTTCAGAGGATGAGCAGCGGAGACTTGAGAGGTTCAAGAAATATGATCCTCCTGTATTCAATTGGTTAGCATCAGAGGATGCCTTGGGATTTTTGGAGGAGTGCTACCGTATTCTCCGCACTATGGGCATATCAGGATCGAGCGAGGTTTCCTTCACTACTTTCCAGCTTCGAGGAGCCGCCTATCAGTGGTGGCGTGCTTATGAGTTAGACAGTCCGGATGAGGCAGCTTCTCTAACTTGGACCTCAGTTTTCAGATATGTTCACGAGGGAGTATGTCCCCCAGAGTCTTAGGGACGCCTGGCGCTCGGTGCTTGAGCATTTGCGCCAGGGTACTATGAGTGTCTCAGAGTATGCTGTCCATTACATTGACTTGGCTAGACATGCACCAGCTTTGGTTTCTACGGTTCGCGAGAAGGTTCGCCGGTTCATTGAGGGGCTTATTCCCAGCATCAGATCTAGCATGCTCGTGAGTTAGAGATGGATATATCTTATCAGCAGGTGGTGAGCATTGCTAGGAGGATTGAGGGTATGCATGCTAGGGACAGAGAGGAGATGGAGGCCAAGAGGTCTCGAGAGTCGGGCCATTATTCTGGTGCCCGTGCCCCAGCTGCCGGTCATCATGGTAGGGGTCATATGGGTCGCCCCGTTCGTTCAGAAGAAATTTAGCTATGCACTTACGGGAGTTGATTCCTAGAGGAGGCCATAGTTGACTGCGGTATGGGCCCATTCATGGGACGCTATCCGGGTGGAAACAAAATAGGTGGCAGTTCTGTGAGGCAGCAAACGTACTGGGTGAAGGGCACGGTATGAAGAGATAGGAGATTAGTTGGGTTTGTTAGACTAGGGGTGGCCATTAATTGTCAGCAAGATGAAAAGTACGAAGCCCAGAGACCGGGTGAGATTTTGACTTCAGGCAGATAAGACGATTCCAGAGTGGAAGTGGTTGGAGCGGATAACCATGGCAGACTTCAGATTAATCCGTACTCGGCACGGACTTTTGAAGAAGTTCGATGCCATTTGGTTATTGTGGATTCTGGGAGCTCGCAGATCGCGCCAGCTTCGCGAAGCATTTCATTACTTAGCGCTCGCTCACGTGGCAGCTACTACCGTAGTAATTTATTCTCGGAGCGGTTGGCGGCAGATTTATATCGGGAGATTGTCCGTCTGCATGGTATTCCAGTTTCCAAGTCTATATATTCAAGATAGAGGTACTGTTATACCGAGTTCACATCAAGGTTCGGAGAGCCAGGACCAACCATCGGGAGTGTTGGGGTACTTCAAGGTGGAGTTGAAGCACAACATTTCACCCTCAAGACGGAAGGGCAGTCCGAGCGCACTAAATCAGATTCTTGAGGAATGCTCCGTGCGTGGTGGATTTGAGTTTGGAGTTCTTGGGATCAGTTCTTGCCATTGGCGGAGTTTTTCCTACAACAACAGCAATCAGGCCAGCATTCAGAATGGCACGTAGGTGATCGTAGATTTCCGGTGGGTTGGTTCGAGCCGGATGAGGCCCAGATTATTGGGCACAGATTTGGTTCGGTGATGCTTTTGGAGAGAGTCAAAGTGATTCAGGATAGACTCCGTACAGCCCGTCCAGTCAGAGAGACTTACCGCGGACCGGAAGGTTCGTGATGTTTCCTACATGGTTGGAGAGCGGGTTATGCTTCTGGTTTTCGCCTAATGAAAGGTGTTAATGAGATTTGGGAAGAAAGGGAATTTGAGTCTGTAGGTTTTTGGCCCCTTTTTTGAGTATTGAGACGAGTTGGGGAAGTTGCCTATGAGCTTGCCTTACTCCCAGCCTGGCAAGGGGTTCATCCGGTATTTCATGTTTCGATGCTCCGGAGGTATCACGGTGATCCGTCGCACGTGTTGGGATTTCAGCTCAGTCCAGTTTGGAGAAGGATCTATCTTAATGTTCGAAGGAGCCAGTGGAATATTGGACAGGCAGGTCAAGAAGCTGAAGGTCGACGAACATTGCATCCGTGAAGGTTCAGGGGCGGGGTCCAGCCGGATCGGAGGCGACCTAGGAGACCGAGCAGGAAGCGAACCAGTACCCTCATCTTTTCACTACTTCAGGTATGTCTTTTTGTGCTCAGTTCAAGGACGAACGAATGTTTTAAAGTGTGGGAAGGAAAGGTTAACGAACCGGCGTCCGGTCGTTTTTGGAATTTATGCTTCCATCTATTAACTGTCTTCCCCGCAAGTTTATTTCTGCTATTTTGATTTGCCGGGATGTTCGGTTTTGAGTTTCGGAGAGTTGGGACACTTAGTCCCTAAAATGAGAGCTTAATGTTGGAAAATCGACTGTAGTCGGAACAGTGTGAAGACGGCCCTCGGAATGGAAATCCGGTGGTTCTGTAGCTCTATTAGGCTGATTTTCGGGTTTGGGGCGTGGTCCAGATTGTGTTTTTGGAAGGCCGTAGCTACATTTTAGGCTGAATGCCCGAAGTTTGAATTTTGGAAATTTTCTGGTTCGATAGCGAGATTTTGATCCGAAGGGACGGAATGATAATTCCGAAAGTTGGAGTAGCTCCGCGTTGTTGAATGTGATGTTTTGTGCAAATTTCAGGGTCAATTCTGAGAGGGTTTTGATAGACTTTTGATCGAAAGCGTATTTTTAGAGTTTTTAAAATTCTTAGGCTTGAATTCGATGAAAAATAGGTGTGGTTGAGTTGTTTGAGTTAGTTTTGAAGATTGGTAACAGTTTGAAATATGTTTTAAGGAGTGGTTGGCATGTTTGGTTGAGGTCTGGGGCCTCGGGTGTGTTTCAGAAGGTTAATTGATCAATTCGGACTTGAAGAAAGCCTGCTGAATTTCTACTTCTGCATTTTTTCGCTTCTGCGGTAAACAGTAACCGCACCTGCGTGAATAGTAACTGCACTGCGTGAACAGTGATCGCACTGCGGTGAACAGTACCTAGTGAACCTAACGCATATGCCGGTGAACAGTACGCAACCTGCGGCGAATAGTAACGCACTGCGGTGATACAGTACCGCGGTGCGAAAATTGCTTGAAGATTATTTCAAGTTTTGAAAATAGGACTTCATTTTTTTGGCGATTTTGGAGCTCGGGTGAGGCGATTTTTCAAGAGATTTCAAGAGGGAACAACGGGGTAAGTGTTCTTACTTAATTTTGGCTAGATTACTCGAATTATTCTAGTTTTGGCATTTAATCCGTGATTTTGTTTGAAAAGTTCAGAAAAACCCCTCTCGGATTGAATCATCGGATTTGAGGGTCGAAATGTTATGGGATTTTGGACAATTTTGTATGGTTAACTCAATGAGAGTGGGTGAGGTTTTATAAATTTTACCTGATCCGAGACGTCGGGCCGAGGGGCGTTTTGTCATTTTAAACATAATTTTCGCATATTAGCTTAGAACTTAATCGTAGATTCAGCTTCTTTGAAGTATTATTTACATTATGAAATGGAATTGAATAGATTTGGGCCATTTGGAGTCGGATACTCGTGCAAGAGCGTGGGTTTCTTAGTTGGATTTGAGCCGGTTCGAGGTAAGTGGCTTGTCTAACCTTGTTGGGGGACTTTTTCCCTTAGGATTGATATTGTGGTAATTGAAATGCTCGTACGTGATTGACGAGCGCGTACTTGTGCTAATTGTTGGAATCCGATTCTTTCTTTAAAAATAGCCTTGAAGTTGTGTCTTCTTTTCCTTGGACATTAAACCTGGCTGTAGCTTAGAGAAACATGTCTACTTGACTAAATTGGCTCTATCTGTCTTAAATGACTTAATTGTACCACGTGATTCTTCTAGTAGGAATACCTGCTTACTTTGAGATGAAATTGATTGATTGAATCTGTTGTTACTGTTTATTTACTTTGGGACTACGGACGGTAATCCCGGGAGCTCCCCCCCCCCCCCTGTATGTTTACTTTGGGCTACGGAATTGATTCTGGGAGATCCCCCTGCACATTTATGAGTTGGACTACGGACTGCACCCGGGAAATCACTGGACATGATATTTTATATTTGGGGAAACTACAGACGGTATCCTGAGAGATCCCGGTTGTTATCTCGGAGTTGAGTTATGTTCTTTTTATTGTGTTTTACATGCCTTTGTAATAGTTGTTTGCTGTCCTTTTATATATTGTGTTATTTAATTACACTGTCATTTCACACTATTAAACCTGTATCTTATTTACACTCAGTAGGGCCTGACCTTCCTCGTCACTAACCCAATCGGAGGTTAGGCCTTGGCATTACTGAAAGGTACCAGGTTGGTGGTGTATCATGCACCATCTCTGCGCATGTTTTTCATGTGCAGATCCAGGTATTTCTGCAAGGATTAACCATCCCTTAGGCAGGGAGAGCTTTTGGAGACTTCGAGGTACATACTGCCACGTCCGCAGACGCGAAGAGTCTTCCATCTTTTTTCTATCTTGCTAGTGTTAGCCTTCTATCCATATTGTTGATGTAGACATCTCCAGAGTTAGAGCATTTTTACTATATTTCTCTCACGTTGTTGGTTCCCGTGAGTTTCCGGGTTTTGGGATAGTATTTGTAGAAGTTTGAGACTATTGTGTTGTATGTGCAAGCAGTGGCATTTTACATTTCATTTCCAATTTTTGTTAAAATCTTGGTTTTACGTATAATTCCGCAAGGTTTCGATTGTTTTTTCCGCATTGTTAGGCTTACCGTAGTGTAGAGAGGCTAGGTGCCGTTCACGAACAGTTCAACGGGAGGCGACTGGGATCGTGACATTACTCCAAATCTATCCAAATTATTCTAAAGTCACTTTTCTTTCGTTTGTAGACAACAAAGTCAATGAACTATGTTGTATGCGCACTCAAGAAGGTCACTCAACTAGATTTCCAAAATTTTTGGATTGTCAATACCTATTTGTTACCCTCTAATATTAAACATTTATCTTCTTTTTTTTTAAAACTTTTAAGTATTAACAACAAGATGAAAAATTTATTTAGACATTAATGAGAAATAAAAGATGTAAAATAATATATTCCATTCACGTATATTAAAAAATAATTATTTAATGAGGTATTTTTATAATATACATTATCATAGTTCTTGAAATTAATGCTCAAACTATTAATTATGCTTTCTACCAATTTCCAACGACAACAAGTTTTATATCACTGGAAAGCAGTGGGCTATTGATATGGCGTAAATATACTATGTTGAGTTGCATGGAATATATATAATTATAACTTTAGAAGTTTATTCAAGAAAATATAATGTATATTAGAAAATACCTTAATTTAAAATAATTATTTTTTATATTACGTGTAGGAAATATTTTCTTACAGGCTTTATTTTCTTTCATTCTTAAATTGTGTAAATAAATTTTTGAATTTTGTTGTTTAATACTAAAAATTAATTATTACTAACAAATTATTCTCATCAATTTTTTTTTACTATGATCATTATTTTTGTTATATATGCTTAAATAATTTTTTTTTATAAATAATATTTATTCTATCTATAGGTAAGTCCATAATGTAAATTAAAAAAGGGAAAAATCATAAATATTAAAAAGTTTAAAAAATAAAAAAGAAGATAAATGTTTATAATTTTAGAGGGTAAAGGTATTTGGCAATCCAATATTTGGAAAATCTAGTTTGAGTGACCTTCTGAGTGCAATGCATAATTCAGTGACTTTTGTTGTTACAAACGAAAGAAACGTGACTTTAGGGGATAATTTGGGATAGCTGAGTGACAATTTGAGTAATGGACTCTATCTTTGTGCTGTGTGAAATTCAAGTTCTGTAGTTCTTTAAAGGCTATTGGATTTGCTCTACAAGGATGGTTCTGCCATATCAATATCTTGATGCATACTCAAGAATAGATCGCAAAAAATAATATTCATGAGATTTAGAGAATGGTCAATAGCCCAGATTCTTAAATGATAAAGCAAAAATGTTAGAGCAAATGCGCTAAGAAGACACTACAGAAGATTCGGGTATCGGGTCTTTAGAAAATGCACCAACCTTCTTGTCATTCCTTTTGAAAAGTGCACCACTCTTTCACAAATATCTTAGTAAATTCAAGGGTCTAACTAGTTACATACTTAGGTTCTTGTCTTTCTCTATTTTAAACCCTAATCCTTCTATCTTTTTGATTCCGTATATTTTTGCATTATCGGTGTTATCAATACGATTTCGTATCATCTTGGTATTAGAGCGGAGGTTTGGATTGTTGCTATTAAGCTCTTTGTTTTGATTATCATCTAATTGAAAAAAAAATGGAAATTTCCAAAAAAAAAAATAGAAATTTTACTGTTCATCCAATATTGTTCGTATCTCATTGTTTCTTGTTTGTTTCAGAAATAGAAATTCGAAGATTGCTCTTTCTCCGTCTATTTTGATTCAGAACCTTCTAAATTTCTTCATTACCTGAGATTGAAGTACTGATTAGAGCTAAAATTCAAAGTTTTGGTGAGATAGGA
>NW_017675680.1:32447-55815 GCF_001879085.1 Nicotiana attenuata
CCCTAAGACGACGAACAGCAAAAGCGAATTCGGGGGGTTTTCTCCGGTTCTGAGATTTGATTTTGAATTCGATTGGGAGTTTGAGAATCTTGTTGGAAACATCATTTTGAAGCTGAATCGGAAGGATTAGCTTGATTTGAATTGATTTTCTAGTTTTAGGTTCGAATTTTTGAACTGACTTGTCGACGAAGAAGACGACGTCTGGGTCTTCTGATTTGGCAATTGTTTGTTCAAATTGAGCATGGGGGTTTATTCCTAGAGCTGATAGGGAGTCTTAGTTCGAGTTTGGGAGTTATTGAAGCCTTGTTCAAAGCGGTTCTCCGTCAAAAAATTTGGAGTCACTCGACGAAGAAGACGAGATGGGATTCCGCTGATTACCTGAAAAACTATTCAAAATTAATTCCAGAATTGTTCTTTGTGTTGAGTAGAGCTCGTATATCAAATTTGACCTCAGTTGGTGAAGTTTTGGTGAATTTGGATCGAATTTGGCGGCTGAAACTTTGAAGAACTTCGCGACTGATTCAAATCGGTTCGAGCAGTTGAGAATCGTCGCAACAAATCAGGTCTGGAACCTTGAGGTGAAACTTGTAATCCAGATCTTTGTTGAGCTGGTTTTCTGTACTGGTTAAAGAGCATTCTGCACAGTTAAAATTCTGCCCCGTTGGAGCTGCAATTTCTGCACATTTGAGCTGCAATTCTGCATAGTTTGAGTGCAATTTCTGCACTGTTTTGGGCATCAGGTCAGCAGTATTTAAGCAGCAATTTCACAGTAAAAGTCCTGCAAATTTAATCGCTGAAGCCTGCAACATTTCACAACTGATTCTTCAGTAGTTTTGCAGAAATTTTCCACTAGCTAACTATCCGTTGGGACCAACATTTGAGCTGCTGATCAACCCTGGAGCTTTAGACTAGCATTAGAGCAAAGATAAATCTGCAGTTTGGTTGCAGTTTTAGCCAGAGTTTTGAGCCTCAATTGCATAGTGTTCCCTGCATGTGTTGGACTGTTTTCTGCAGAAATTGTAGGCTGTTTCTGAGAGTCCGAAACTTAAATAATGGTATTTTGGACTCAAAATACCTTTATACAGTTAAAAAAAAGTTACATTTCTAACTACAACGCAGTATTATACTGCGTTTTAGTTTAACGAAAAGTTAGCCGTTAAAGAAAAACGTAGTATAATACTGCGTTTTAATTAATAAATCGTTTTTAATGTAAAACGTTGTATTATACAACGTTTTACTAATTCCAAACGTTGTCTGCATTTGCACCATCCTCTTCTGATAACTTCAGGGTTTTGACCATTTAGGACCACTTTGACTTTCCCCTTCTCATTGATATTTTTACTTGTTATTTGTGAGTTAATTACATGGAAATTAAGATCCAACTCTCTTCTCATTTTGATACTGGCATTCCATCTAAAGGCTAATTGGAGATTACCCACAAAAAAAAAAAAAAAAAAAAAAAATTAAAAACTTTTGTGACCAATAAATATATTATTCTCCTTCTTTTGAATTACTAATATATTTAGACACAAAAATTATTAAATGTCTTGCTTATTTTTTTTATACTCCTTTATTTATTGTATCCTTTAAGAAAAATTTAAAACAAGAAAAGGATCTTGTGGTTTTGGGTGCAATAAATGGATTTTTTTTTTCATGTACATATTTGGAGATATATAAAGAATCTCAAATCTTATCACTAACCTTATCAGTATATACAAATATGATATATTCGAAATGCAATCAAATTCAAAATACAGTTGATCACCATGTGGCTTAAACAACTCAGTTTTTAAAAATTCTAGTATCTTTCTAAATTCAAATTAGGAAATTCATAAGTATTTCGAACATCTTTTGAAAACACAAAGAGAGAAATCCCCAACCTCTCCACAAAAGCAAAGATAAAAAGAAAAGGAATGAAAATTTGCTTAGATAATAAACTTTGCGGAATAAGAAAATGGAGTAAGAAGACAAAATTACTAGTACTAGTAACGGAAACTAAATGGCATTGGGAAATGTAAGATTTGGAGTACACAGTCTACTGTTTTAGCTGACAAGGTATCACGAGAGCTCCACATGGGGGATTCTTCATTCTTCTTCCCATCAACCCTTTCCACCAAGAATGGCTTTAAGTTTGGAGCAGTAAACGTATTATAATACAACTACGTTTTACATTAAAAAGTTATTTATTAATTAAAATGCAATATTATATTATGTTTTCCTTTAACGGCTAACTTTTCGTTAAACTAAAACGCAGTATAATACTGCATTTTAGTTAGAAATGTAACCTTCTTTTTTTAACAGTATAAAGGTATTTTGAGTCCAAAATACCATTATTTAGGTTTCGGACTCCTATTTCTGATCAGTATTTCAGCAGTGTTTTTTGACAAAAAAAATCTGCTCCGTTTGAGTTTCATCTGCAGCTTGTTGCAAGTTGTTGTGCCTTGTTCTTTTCCAGAAAACCTATTCAGCCGAATAGAATCTACACAGCCTGTTTGCATCAGTTGTTTTGCACTAGCTCACTGTCAGTTTTGCACTGCAATCCTGCACTAATTGAGCTGCTGAGACTTCAAAACTGGGACTGTTCCTCTGGCATCGGTTGCACTGTTTCCCTACAATTGTTAGACTGATTTCTGCAGGTTGCAATTCTGCACAGTTTGAGCAGAGAGAGTTAAAAGGTTCAGAAGTTTTCCTGTCCGGTTGTTAATTTTCCTTCTTGTTTGATAATTTTAAACTAGTGTAAACTTGATATTAGTTCATATTAAGTTTTAACCTAGTCTTTGTATGCTTAATTTTGTTTCGTGCTTTTATCTTTATTCTCATTGTGACTTGTTTGGCTCAAATCCGTTAGTTTTTAATTTGGCTTTTGTTGGTGTCGCATAAATTCCATTCCGAACCGATACTTGATTGCCTACTTGGATTGATTTGAGAACATTGGTTGTGAAGAGAACTTTTAGATACCCTTGTGTGGAAAAAGGCTTGAGTGATGAGTTCAATTGAGCGATGTCGCAAAAGCCTTTGACCTTTGAGTGTAAACACGAGTGTTGAGTGATATATATATTGAGTGATACACTAAGGGAGTGAATTGGGAGGTCCTATTTTTACTAACCGACTTTCTTTTTAAGTTTTCTTTTGTAGGTACAAGGAGTCACAAGTAGGGGTGGGCATTCGGTCGGTTCGATTCGGTTTGAAGAAATTCGGTTCGGTTATTCGGTTTTCGGTTTTGTAAAAGTAGTAACCGAAACTGAACTGAAATAAGTTCGGTTCAATTCGGTTTTTCTAATTTTGGTTCGGTTATTTCGGTTCGGTTTTCGGTTTGAACATTATCATATTGGACTGCTTCTATGTAATAATATGACCGGCGAATTTGTTGATTTTTTCCAAAACTTTGAAATTGTTGGAAATATTGTGGTTATAGAAAAAAAAATAGACTAAACTTTGCACACTATTATGGATCATAAAATTCAAACATAGTGTAAATTACAACTCTGTGTGAAATTCTCCCGGTATCTATCACATATGCTATGGAAGTTTTAATAGACCGAAAGTCTTTAAGATTGGAAAGTTGATGGACTTACTTAGTTGAGTTGAGTCTTTGATAGATTGGACCTAATAATATTAATTTATTACCTATGAGCTTATCCTATATATAACTTAAAGAACATATATGCTAATAATTCGGTTTTTCGGTTAACCGAACTAAAAAACTTAATAACCGAAAACCGAACCGAAAAATCGAAATTTTAAAATTTTAAACCGAAACCGACCGAACAAACCGAATAACCGAAACCGAAATAAAAAAAAAATGGGTTCGGTCGGTTTATTCGGTTCCGACCGAAATATCCCCACCCCTAGTCACAAGGGAGGTATGGATGGTTATGTGGGTTCATCTTATGGGACTAATTGTGCTTCTCCAAGTGTTGAAATCTTTTATGATGAAAGTGGGAGAAAGATAAATTTGAGGCACTATGAACCGAATGTAGAAGGCTATGATGGTTGCTTGGTTGCTATAGTAATCACTATGCAACCAACTTTATTACTTCTTCCTTTGTTGAATGGTTGGGATTGAATTGTATTCCAAGGGAATCGCCTTATAAATTTCGGGGTGAGCGAGTTGATAGAGGTGTGATGGTTAGTATAACCAAAGGAGACTTTAAAGAAGTGGCTTGGCTCGGGTATGAAGTATTGCCATGTACGATTGAGAAAGCCTTGGTTTCTTGATCATATTCTTCCGATTGATGTAGAATGGAATAGGTATGTGGTTGATATAAATGGAAGGGGGCATTTCGCATTTGCGAGGAAAGGACAGGTCTGGGCTGTTTTGCATTTGCGAGGCAGCCTTCGCATCTTCGCAAATGCGAAGCCTGCAGGTCTGTTCATACCAGCTAATTTTTAAGTTCAAAATGCACCCCGTTGCCTATCCAAAACTCACCCGAGCCCTCGGGGCTCCAAACCAAATACACACACAATCTCAAAAATATCCTACGGACTTATTCGTGCGATCAAATCGCCCAAATAACATCATAAACATCGAATTAAACCTCAAAATCCATGAAGTCTTTCAAATTTCTTAAAACATCAAATTTTCCAATTTAGGTCCGAATCACGTCAAACGACATCCGTTTTTCACCAAATTTCACAGAAATATTTTAAATCATATATAAGACGTGTACCGGGCGCCGAAACCAAAATACGGGCCCGATACCATCAGGTTCTAATCAAATTTCATTTCAAATTTCCTTAGACAATTTCAGAAAATAATTTCTTTCAAAAATTTACTTCTCGGGCTTGGGACCTCGAAATTCGATTCCGGACATATGCCCAAGTTCCATATTTTCCTACGGACCCTCCGGGACCGTCAAATCACGTGTCCGGGTCCGTTTATCCAAAACGTTGACCAAAGTCAAATTAATTTATTTTATAACCAAATTTTACCATTTTTCACAGATTTTCACATTTAAGCTTTCCGGCTGCACGCCCAAACTGCGCACGCAAATCGAGGTGACTCTAAATGAGGTTTTCAAGGCCTCGGAGTCAAAGAATTTAATTTAAAACAAGTGATGACCGTTTGGGTCATCACAATATTATTGATATACAAAGAATAATATTATTTAAATACAAAAATGAAAATAAAATTTTAATATACATGTTGGTATAGACAAAGAAGAAGAAAAAAATTGTGATATACATATTATTATTGTGATATATATTTATTGGCTATTTGATGCCAATATCTATAACTAGGGTTATTTTCTGCCAGTTATATGAGTTGTTATACCATGCCAAAACCCCTATACAGATACACATAATATACATGAGATATCACGATGTACATAGAGATATACACGGGTTACAATAAGGGATACACATGTGGAGTCGTCTTGAACTTGAGTTTTCAATCTGAAATGTGTTATACAAAGAAGAAAAATAAATTTTAATAATTTTTTTGATATACACATTATTATTAGGTTATACACTGTGATATACAAATAATATAATTATTAATTATTGATTAAAAAGGAAAATAAATTTTTTTATAAAGCATGTTTAAGCAAGTTTTAAAATATAAAAATAATAAATATGATTGTGGGAGTAAATAATATTTTAGTATACAAAGAAAATTAATTTGAGGTACACAAAGAAGAAAAATAAACTTATGATATCTATTTTGGTATACATATGTCCGATGTGCTATACACTGTGATATACAAATAATTACAATATTTTTATTGTAATTTACATTGATATAAAGGCACCAATAACTATATATATAATTTTATATAGTTGATATACAAAGAATAATATTATTTAAATACAAAAATGAAAATAAAATTTCAATAAACATGTTGCTATAGACAAAGAAGAAGAAAAAAGTTGTGATATACATATTATTATTGTGATATACATTTATTGGCTATTTGATGCCAATATCTATAACTAAGGTTATTTTCTGCCAATTATATGAGTATGTTGTTTTACCATGCCAAAACCCCGAAAAATTGGCATCCCATAACAACCCATAATAGGAATTGGCAATTTTTTAGCCTTATATTAGGTTTGGCAAAGATAGCCCCAAATAATTGGCATTATATAGACAAATCCTAAGAAAACCTACTCTCTTTTATATTCTCTCTTAAAAAAAAAAAAAAAAAACTACACGCTTATTTTGGCTTCCCTCCCCCTTTCTCTCCTTGTATTTCTTCTTCTATCTCTTCTCTTTTACTCTCATAGTTTAACAAAATCTTGCAAATTATGCAAAAATAATCAGTGTGATTAAAAGATAAGGTTGATCTCACATCGGAGAAAATCAGAAGCAAAACTAAGAGAGAAAAAATATATTTTAACTTTGTTTTTCTTCACTCTTCTTTTTTTTTTGGTTGGATTGAATGAGTGGGTGTGACTGAAATTGGTTGAAAATACCTAAACGAGATTATATACAAAATTTGAGCAAGATTAGCAAAAACTAAGAGAGAAAAAATATATTTCAACTTTGGTTTTTTCCTCTCTTCCTTTTTTTGGTTGATTTAATGAGTGGGTGTGATTAAAATTGGTTGAAAATACCTAAACGAGGCTGTATACAAAATTTGAGCAAGATTAGAAGTGATTTAGACTGGTTTCGGGCAAAAAATCAAACCTAAAAATCCAACTGCGATATGTGTATATCACGTTGTATATCGTGTACATCACACACAAGTTTTTAAGGACGTATGTGTATATCACTTTGTATATCGGTATACAACACAATTCTTTTATGGACGCCTGTGTATATCACATTGTATATCGTATATATAACACAAATTTTCATGGATATACACAAATACACATAATATACATGAGATATCACTGATGTACATAGAGATATACACGGGTTACAATAAGAGATACACATGTGGAGTCGTCTTGAACTTGAGTTTTCAATCTGAAATGTGTTATACAAAGAAGGAAAAAAAATTTTAATAATTTTATTTGATATACACATTATTATTAGGTTATACACTGTGATATACAAATAATATAATTATTAATTATTGATTAAAAAGGAAATTAAATTTTTGATATAGCATGTTTAAGCAAGTTCTATGTGATGACCCAAAGGGTCATCACCTGTTTTAAATGAATTCTGTGCTTCCGAGGCCTTGAAAACCTCATTTAGAGTTGCCTCGATTTGCATGCGCAGTCCGGGCGCGTAGCCGAAAAGCTTAAATGTGAAATTCTATGAAAAATGCTAAATTTTGATGTCAAAATGAATAAATTTGACCTTGGTCAACGTTTTGGGTAAACGGACCCGGACCCGTGATTTGACGGTCCCGGAGGGTCCGTAGGAAAATATGGGACTTGGCCGTATGCCCGGAATCGAATTTCGAGGTCCCAAGCCCGAGAAATGAATTTTTTAGTAAAATTGTTTAAGGAAACTTGAAGTGAAAATTGATTAGAACGTGTTGGTATCGGGACCGTATTTTGGTTCCGGCGCCCGATACAGGTCTTATATATGGTTTAAGTCATTCCCGTGAAATTTGGTGAAAAACGGACGCCGCTTGACGTGATTCGGACCTAAATTGGAAAATTTGATGTTTTATGAAGTTTGAAAGAATTCTTGGATTTTGAGGTTTAATTCGATGTTTATGATGTTATTTTGACGATTTGGTCGCGCAAATATGTCCGTAGGATGTTTTTGAGGTTGTGTGTATATTTGGTTTGGAGCCCCGAGGGCTCGGGTGAGTTTTGGATAGGCCATGGGTTGCATTTTTGAATTTAAAAATTTGCTGGTGTGAACAGACCTGCAGGCTTCGCAATTGCGAAGCCTGGCTCGTAAATGCGAGCCCACAATTGTGAAGGCTGCCTCGCAAATGCGAACAGCCCAGGTCTGCCCTTTCCCTCGTAAATGCGAGATTCCTGTTCGCAAATGCGAAACCTCGCCTAGTGGTCAGACCTCGCAAATGCGATCACTGTGTGGCAAATGCGAAGGTCCCAAAAATTTGAAGCGTTCGCAAATGCAAAACATGCTTTGCAATTCCCATATCTGCAGAGGTCGGGGTTCGCAATTGCGAACCCCTGTTTGCATTTCCCATAACCGAGACCTGCAATTTTTACACTTAAACGATTTTGAGCTTCATTTTTCATATTTTCTCAAACCCAAACACACTTAGGCGATTTTCCAAGAACAAGTCTTCTTCCAAATCAATTGTAAGTTAGTTTTTACTCATTTCTTTCGATCATTAACATCTTTTAACATGATTTCAACCTAAAATCAAAGATTTTCATGGGGGAAATTGGGTGTTTTGGATAGAACCTAGATTTTTCAAAAATTGGGGATTTGGACCTCGATTTGAGGTCTGATTTAAAAAAAATTATATATTTGGGTTCGTGGGGGAATGGGTAATTGGGTTTTGGTTCGAACCTCGGGTTTTGACCACGTGAGCCCGGGGGCGATTTTTGACTTTTTGGATAAAACTTTTGAAAACTCATTTTCATGCATTGGGGTTGATTCATTTAGTGTTTATTGATGTAATTAAGTCATTTGTGATTAGATACGAGCAAATTGGCGGTGGATTCAAGGGGTAAAGCTATAATTGAGACTTGAGTTGTGTTCAAGGCATCGAGGTAAGTGTTTGGTCTAACCTTAGCTTGAGGCATTAGGAGTTGAGTCCTATTTGCTATGTGGTATTAGTCGTGTACGACGTATAGGCATGGTGACGAGTATCTATGCGTCGGTGTCTAGCATGACCGTGAGTCCTTATATTGTGAATATCTTGATTTTATTGTATTCTTCATGCCTTGGTGATGATTTCTAGTTGTTGTGAAAGGTTTGTGGAAGGAATTGAGACTTTTGTACATCTTGGAGCATTGGTTCGAGTTATATTATGAATTGTGAAAGTATTTGAGATGATTGAACCCCTTTGGAGCATTGGCTCAAGTGGTAAAGCGAGTTATGAAGTAAAATCAAAAGATAGAGAAAGAGTTATTGAAACGTTCCCTTGCCGGGATTTAATTATTTAATTGTTGTTCCCTTGTCGGGAGTTGATTGTTTAATTGTTGTTCCCTTGCCGGAATTCCTATATGTTCTTGTTTATTTCCCTTGCCCTTGTTTGTGATTGTTGATTGGGTGAGGAAGAGTGTTAAAGCACGAAGTGTGATGCCGTGCATTGTTTGCTATTGTGAGGAAAGAATGTAAAGCACGAAGGGTGATGCCGTGCCGCACGATGTACCATTCCGTGCCTATTTTATTGATTATATGTGAGGAAAGAGAGTAAAAGCACGAAGGGTGATGCCGTGCACATTTTATTATTCTAATTGCTTTGGTGAGGAAAGAGAGTAAAAGCACGAAGGGTGATGCTGTGCACGTTTTCATTATATTATTGCTTGGTGAGGACGAGAGTAAAAGCACGAAGGGTGATGCCGTGCACTTATTTGATTTCTGCTTTTGGTTGACATTGTAGTTATGTTGTTCCTTTCCTTACTTGATGCTTTATTCGGAACTGTTATCTCCCTGCAACATGTTTCCCCCCTCCCAACCTTACTTGTATATTTCGGCTTTGTTTTCGTTGTATATTATATAATTGTACAGGTTTATGTGGTAGTCTGGTCTAGCCTCGTCACTACTTCGCCGAGGTTAGGCTAGGCACTTACCAGCACATGGGGTTGGTTGTGCTGATACTACAAGCTGTGCTCTTTTGCACAGATCCAGGTCCCGGAGTAGCATTTGGTCTTCAGCAGTAGATTGGGAGCTATCTTTCAGTCCGAGACTCCGAGGTAGCCTTGCTGGCGTTCGCAGGCCCGGCGTCTCTTCTTTCAGTTTTATGTTCTATTGTCATTTGTACTCGTGTCGACTATGTTCTTTTCTTTCAAACACTTATTTGTAGTAATCTTAGACAGCCCGTGGATATTGTGACACCAGGTTCTGGTTAGAGGCACGTGTTGGTCTTCAGGATGTTTTGGTTTTATATTTTATTTAAGACTTCCGCTAAATTTCTTATTCCGCTGTAATTTATTTGTCTATTTCCGGTAATTTAATTGGTTAAAAGGAATTAAAAACAGAAAGAGTTAATGATTTCTAAGATCGTGGGTTGCCTAGCTTCTACGAGTAGACGCCATCACGACTCCCGAGGGTGGGAAATCCGGGTCGTGACAAGTTGGTATCAGAGCACTAGGTTATATAGGTCTCACAATTCACGGACAAGCTTAGTAGAGTCTGAGGGATCGGTACGGAGACGTCTGTATTTATCCCCAGAGGCTTCAGAGTTAGGAAAAGTTTCACATTTGTTCTTTCTTGTCGTGCAGTTTGGTTTCTCAAAGCTAATTGAATTTCTACTCTGTTCTTTCGCAGATGGCGAGAACACGTGCTTTCTCATCTACCGCTCAGCAGCCCGAGCCCCCAGCAGCAGCTCCCACGAGGGGCAGAGGGCGAGGCCGAGGTAGGGGCGGAGCCCAGCCCCTACCAGCAGCACTAGTGGCGGAGCCTCAGGTTGATTTTGACGAGGAGGTTCCGACCCCAGCAGTTCCGGTGGGCCCAACTCAGGTCCCAGAGGGGTTTATTGCTACCCTAGTTCTTCAGAACACTTTGGTCCGATTGTTGGGCCTCATGGAGAGTGTAACCCGTGCAGGCTTGCTTCCTGTAGCACCAGCCACTTCTCAGGCTGGAGGAGGAGTCCAGACTCCTGCTACTCGTACTCCGGAGCAGGTAGCTCCCCAGACTCGGACCCTAGAAGTTCAGCCAGTTGGAGCAGCTCAGCCGGGCGTGGAAGCCCATGCCGGTGATGGAGCAGCTATGTCTGCCGATGCTTTGTGGAGACTGGACAGGTTCACCAAGCTCTTCACTTCTACATTCAGCGGTGCATCTACTGAGGATCCCCAGGATTATCTGGATAGTTGCCACGAGGTTCTTCGGAACATGGGTATTGTTGAGTCCAATGGGGTTGATTTTGCTACATTTCGCTTGTCTGGATCCGCCAAGACATGGTGGAGGGATTATTGCAGCAGGATCGCCAGCCTTGACATGGGAGCAGTTCACACAGCTATTTCTGGAGAAGTTTCTCCCTTTTACTCAGCGAGAGGCCTATCGGAGGCAGTTCGAGCGCCTTCAGCAAGGATCCATAACAGTCACCCAGTACGAGACCAGGTTTATTGAGTTGGCCCGCCATGCTCTTGTTATACTTCCCACTGAGAGGGAGAGAGTGAGACGATTTATTGATGGACTCATTCAGCCTATTTGTCTCCAGATGGCTAGAGAGACTGGGAGCGANGATTTATTGATGGACTCATTCAGCCTATTTGTCTCCAGATGGCTAGAGAGGCTGGGAGCGAGATATCCTTTTAGGAGGCGGCTAATGTGGCCCGTAGGATTGAGATGGTATTGTCACAGGGGGGTGGTCATAGGGCAGACAAGAGACCCCGTCAGTCAGGCCGATTCAGTGGTGCCTCGTTTGGAGGCAGAGATTCGTATGATAGTGGTAAGCCTTCTAGGCCTTTCCAGTCAGCCCTCCAGGTTTCTCACGGTGCCTCAGGTGGTCGTGGTTCTCACGCGCACTATTCTGATCAGCAGCCATTCAGTGCACCGCCAACTCCTATCAGTGCACCGCCACTTCAAAGTTTCCATGGTGGTCATTCAGGTCGACAGGGCCAGCAGACTCAGCAGCCGAGGACTTGTTACACTTGTGGTGAGACGGGTCATATTGCCAGATTTTGCCCTCGAGCACTGAGCAGTTCTCAGCACCAGGGTTCTCGTGCCATGGTTCAGGCACCAGGTGTTCCACAGCCCTCCCAGCCAGCTAGAGGTGGGGGTAGAAGTGCCAGAGGTGGAGGTAGAGGTCATAGAGGTGGAGCTTAGACCGCCAGAGGTGGAGGCCAGCTAGCAGCAGGCCATCCCAGAGAGGTAGATCAGAGTGGTGGGGCCCAGCCCCGATGTTATGCTCTTCAGGCCAGACCCGAGGAAGAGGCTTCAGATGCGGTTATTACAGGTACAGTTCTGGTTTGTGATAGGGATGCTTCAGTGTTGTTTGATCCGGGGTCTACGTATTCGTATGTGTCATCTTATTTTGCCCCGTATTTGGTCATGCCTTGTGATGCATTGGGTATTCCTGTTTATGTGTCTACACCAGTGGGTGATTCTATTGTGGTCGATCGACTCCATCGTTCTTGTATTGTGGTGATTGGGGGGTCTTGAGACTCGTGTAGATTTATTGCTTCTAGACATGGTTGACTTCGATATTATATTGGGGATGGACTAGTAATCACCCTATCACGCTATCTTGGACTGTCATGCCTAGACTGTGACCTTAGCTTTACCGGGTATGCCTCGTTTAGAGTGGAGAGGGACTCCTGGTCATTCTACCCGCAGTGTTATATCGTATGTGAAGGCTCGGCGTATGTTCGAGAAGGGGTGTTTGGCATATTTGGCATATGTTCGTGATTCTAGTGCTGAGGTCCCTTTTATTGATTCTGTGTCCGTTGTTCGTGTGTTTCCTGATGTTTTCCCTTCAGACCTGCCAGGTATGCCACCCGACAGGGATATTGATTTCTGCATTGATTTGGCTCCGAGCACTCAGCCTATTTCTATCCCGATGTATTGTTTGGCGCCGCCTGAGTTGAAAGAGTTGAAGGAGAAATTGCAAGACTTGCTTGAGAAGGGCTTCATTAGGCCTAGTGTTTCGCCTTGGAGTGCCAGTGTTGTTTGTTAAAAAGAAGGATGGGTCAATAAGAATGTGTATTGATTACCGGCAATTGAACAAGGTTACAATCAAGAATAAGTATCCGCTACCGAGGATTGATGATTTGTTCGACCAGCTTCAGGGTGCCAGGGTATTTTCAAAGATTGACTTGCGATCTGGCTACCATCAGTTGAGGATTAGGGCAACCGATGTCCCTACGACAGCTTTCCGCACTCAGTACGGGCATTATGAGTTCTTGGTTATGTCATTCGGGTTGACAAATGCCCCAGCAGCTTTCATGGACTTGATGAACCGAGTGTTCAGTCATTATTTGGACTCGTTCGTGATAGTCTTCATTGATGATATATTGATATATTACCGCAGCCAGGAGGAGCATGAGCAGCACCTTAGAGTGGTTCTTCAGACTCTGAGGGATAGTCGGTTATATGCTAAGTTCTCGAAGTGTGAACTCTGGTTGAGTTCAGTTGCATTTCTGGGTCATGTTGTATCAGCAGAGGGTATTCACGTGGACCCAAAGAAGATTGAGGCAGTCAAGAACTGGCCTAGACCAGCATCAGCTACATAGATTCGGAGTTTCTTGGGGTTGGCATGCTACTATCGACGGTTCGTGGAGGGGTTTTCATCCATTGCAGCCCCGATGACCAGATTGACCCAGAAGGGTGCCCAGTGCAGATGGTCGGATGAGTGTGAGGCGAGCTTTCAGAAGCTCAAGACAGCTCACACTGCGGCACCGGTGTTGGTTTTGCCCACAGGTTCAGGGCCTTATACAGTCTATTGTGATGCTTCCTGTGTTGGGCTTGGAGCAGTGTTGATGCAGGATGGCAAGGTCATTGCCTATGCTTTGAGGCAGTTGAAGATTCATGAGAAGAACTATCCGGTTCATGATTTGGAGTTGGCAGCCATAGTCAGGCATTGAAGATTTGGAGGTATTATCTGTATAGCGTGGTATGTGAGGTGTTCACGGATCACAGGAGTCTTCAGTGCTTGTTGAAGCAAAAAGAGTTGAATTTGAGGCAGAGGAGGTGGTTGGAGTTGTTGAAGGATTATGATATCACCATTCTATATCATCCAGGGAAAGCCAATGTGGTGGCCGATGCATTGAGTAGGAAGTCAGCCAGTATGGGCAGTCTTGCTTATATTCCGGTCGGTGAGAGGCCGCTTGCTTTGGATGTTCAGGCCTTAGCCAATCAGTTCGTGAGGCTGGATATTTCTGAGCCCAGTCGTGTGTTAGCTTGCACGGTCGCTTGTTCTTCATTATTGGAGCGTATCCGTGATCGGCAGTATGATGATCCCCATTTGTGTGTCCTTAGAGACACGGTGCAGCGCGGATGTGCCATGCATGTTACCTTAGATGATGGTGGAGTTTTGAGATTGCAGGGTCGAGTATGTGTGCCTAATGTGGATGGGCTCCGAGAGTTGATTTTGGAGGAGGCCCATAGTGATGCAAGATCAAGAATGCTAAAAATCCAAGAAATTCAAGAAGCGAAGAATGCATTCAAGATTAGCATTTCGTTTCCTTAAAGATTATGATTTGTTGTTTCTTATTTTCTAGTAATTTAATTCTTGTTTAAATAGGATTATATTTGTAGTTCTGGTCAAACTAGGATTGTTAGTTGGTATCCCATTCTTACTAGAATTATTTTTCCAATTTTAGTTAAGATAGGTTTTCTTAGCCTTATTCTTATTCTAGTTTAATTAGGATTAGTTTTCCTTAACCTTATCGATTTTACTCATTGAAAGGACTATTTAAAGGGCTCAATATGCTGAAAATAAAGATGGGTGATTATTTTTTCTAAGCTTTTGCTTCAAAAACGTGATTGATCTTTTATTTTATTCTTCTTCCTTTATTCATCACTTCTTGAAATCTTGCGGGATTGGGGAACGTGTGGGTGAGGTTTCTTTCCATCTTACATTCTTCTAACGTGAGTTTGAAGAACGCTTTCGCTAGGTTTGTGAAAAACTTTAGCGGGGTGCTTTTGTTTTTCTCTCTTCTTTGTACTTGAGAGGTGCAAAACCTTGAAAGTACATCAATTTGGTATCAGAGCACAAGTTCCAGGTCCGAATTCGTGATTTGCTACATTGTTATCATGTCACAAAACAAGCAAATACCAAGTTTAGGATCCTCTTCAATAGATCTTCAATTAAAAGTTCATAAATTAAGAACTAGAATCCTTGAACGAGACAACGAAGAAATTAAAGTGCAGCTAGATGACTTGAAGGAATCAATGGAGAATCTTACTAAATTAGTTGAAATTTTGGTGTTTCAATATCAACTACCAAATCCGCCACAACGCCTACAACCGCCACATTTACCACTTCTATATCCACCAATACATTCACAAAAAGCTGAAGAGGTTGAAGTTGACCAAGGTACAAGAGTACCAAGGCACCATGCCCATTATGATAAATATTCAGATAATCAAGGGCGTGAAAAGGGCGGAATTGATGAAGGCCATTATCAAAGAGACGAGGAACATGCATTGAATCCACAAGATGAGGATTTACCACCAAAGTTCTATGATCATCCATTGGAGTATCCAACAATCTGTGTCATCGACTTTCCGCCTTTCATAGAAGCTCAACACAATATTGACTTGATTGTTGACTTTAGCATTCCAAGCAAGTCAGCATATTTCGTTAATCCTAAAGTCCATAAAAATATGCATGAACAAGAAGAAGTATTACCTATAAAGGAGTGGATATCGGAGAGTTTGAGTCTATATATTAGAGAAAAAAGATGTCCTAACGTCATAAATATATATGGCTATCATCAAAGTGACTGTTGGCGTACGAGCGATGCAATTGATGCATTCCCTAGAAGAGCGTTGATCGCCATGCTTAACTCAAAGCTAGACATGGAGTTGGTTAACTATATACCAATAACTTCATATCGTAAGTTGAAGTTTAAGAGTCAATACAGAAAGATTACATGGAGAGGACTTGATAGAAAGTTGAAACATAGAAAGTGAAATTTAGTTCGACCACATGCTAAGTTTGCTTACAACGTGAAGAAGCTCTATGATAAACTAGCAAAATGTAACCTAAAACCTGGTGAGCATTGGGTCCCCAATTTTCCCCCCTTGTGTTTCCGTTCTTATTATAGCAAATCTTGCGCCATCTGGAAGCTGTTAGACTCGAGGACGAGTCTTTTTCAACCAGGGGAGAATGATGCAAGATCAAGAATGTTAAAAATCCAAGAAATTCAAGAAGCGAAGAATCCATTCAAGATTAGGATTCCGTTTCCTTAAAGATTATGATTTGTTGTTTCTTATTTTCTAGTAATTTAATTCTTGTTTAAATAGGATTATATTTGTAGTTCTGGTCAAACTAGGATTGTTAGTTGGTATCCCATTCTTACTAGAATTATTTTTCCAATTTTAGTTAAGATAGATTTTCTTAGCCTTATTCTTATTCTAGTTTAATTAGGATTAGTTTTCCTTAACCTTATCGATTTTACTCATTGTAAGGACTATTTAAAGGGCTCAATATGCTGAAAATAAAGATGGGTGATTATTTTTTCTAAGCTTTTGCTTCAAAAACGTGATTGATCTTTTATTTTATTCTTCTTCCTTTATTCAACACTTCTTGCAATCTTGCGGGATTGGGAAAGGGTGAGGTTTCTTTCCATCTTACATTCTTCTAACGTGAGTTTGAAGAACGCTTTCGCTAGTTTTGTGAAAAACTTTAGCGGGGTGCTTTTGTTTTTCACTCTTCTTTGTACTTGAGAGGTGCAAAACCTTGAAAGTACATCACATAGCTTCCGGTACTCTATTCATCCGGGCGCCGCAAAGATGTATCAGGATTTGCGGCAGCATTATTGGTGGCGTAGAATGAAGAAGGATATCATAGCATATGTGGCTCGTTGTTTGAATTTTCAGCAAGTTAAGTACGAGCATCAGAGGCCTGGATGTTTATTTCAGAGGATTGAGCTTCCCGAGTGGAAGTGGGAGCGGATTACTATGGACTTTCTGGACTTCCGCTGACTCGGAAGAAGTTCGACGCAGTATGGGTCATTGTTGATAGGCTGACCAAGTCAGCACATTTCATTCCTGTGGTAGTCTCCTATTCTTCTAAGAGGTTGGCCGAGATCTATATTCGGGAGATTGTTCGCCTTCATGGTGTGCCCGTATCTATCATTTCGGACCGAGGTACGCAGTTTACCTCGCGCTTCTGGAGAGCAGTTCAGCAAGAGTTGGGCATGCGGGTTGAGTTGAGCACATCATTTCATCCCCAGAAGGATGGTCAGTCGGAGCGGACTATTCAGATTTTGGAGGATATGCTCCGAGCTTGTGTTATTGACTTTGGAGGCTCGTGGGATCAGTTTTTTCCCTTAGCAGAGTTTGCCTACAACAACAGCTACCAGTCGAGCATCCAGATGGCTCCTTATGAGGCTTTATATGGTAGGCGGTGTCGGTCTCTGGTTGGATGGTTTGAGCCGGGAGAGGCTCGGTTGTTGGGTACGGATCTGGTTCAGAAGGCCTTGGACAAGGTCAGGATCATTCAGGATAGGCTTCATTCAGCTCAGTCCAGGCAAAAGAGCTATGCTGACCGCAAGGTTCGAGATGTGGCTTTTATGGTTGGTGAGCGGGTATTGCTCCGAGTGTCGCCTATGAAGGGCGTAATGAGATTTGGGAAGAAGGGCAAGCTTAGCCCTAGGTTCATTGGTCCGTTTGAGATTCTTGATCGAGTGGAGAGGTGGCTTATAGACTTGCTTTGCCGCCGAGCTTATCAGCCGTGCATCCAGTATTTCATGTGTCCATGCTTCGGAGGTATCACAGCGATCCAACCCACGTATTAGATTTCAGCACTATCCAGTTGGACAAGGACTTGTCTTATGAGGAGGAGCCGGTAGCTATTCTTGACCGGCAGGTTCGTCAGTTGAGATCCAAGAGTTTCCCTTCTGTTCGTGTTCAGTGGAGAGGTCAGCCTCCTGAGGCATCGACCTGGGAGTCCGAGTCCGATATGTGGAGCCGCTACCCTCATCTTTTCCCCGACTCAGGTACTTCTTTCTTCTGTCCGTTCGAGGACGAACGGTTGTTTCAGAGGTGGAGAATGTGACGACCCAAAGGGTCATCACCTGTTTTAAATGAATTCTGTGCTTCCAAGGCCTTGAAAACGTCATTTAGAGTCACCTCGATTTGCATGCACAATCCGGGCACGTAGCCGGAAAGCTTAAATGTGAAATTCTATGAAAAATGCTAAATTTTGATGTTAAAATGAATAAATTTGACCTTGGTCAACGTTTTGGGTAAACGGACCCGGACCCGTGATTTGACGATCCCGGAGGGTCCGTAGGAAAATATGGGACTTGGGCGTATGCCCGGAATCGAATTCCGAGGTCCCAAGCCCGAGAAATGAATTTTTTAGTAAAATTGTTTTCTGAAATTGTTTAAGGAAACTTGAATTGAAAATTGATTAGAACGTGTTGGTATCAGGCCCGTATTTTAGTTCCGGCGCCCGGTACAGGTCTTATATATGGTTTAAGTCGTTCCTGTGAACTTTGGTGAAAAACGGACGTCGTTTGACGTGATTCGGACCTAAATTGGAAAATTTAATGTTTTATGAAGTTTGAAAGAATTCTTGGATTTTGAGGTTTAATTCAATGTTTATGATGTTATTTTGGCGATTTGATCGCACGAATAAGTCCGTAGGATGTATTTGAGGTTGTGTGTATATTTGGTTTGGAGCCCCGAGGGCTCGGGTGAGTTTTGAACTTAAAAATCTGCTGGGTGTGAACAGACCTGCAGGCTTCGCAATTGCGAAGCCTGGCTCGTAAATGCGAGCCCGCAATTGCGAAGGCTGCCTCGCAAATGCGAACAGCCCAGGTCTGCCCTTTCCCTAGCAAATGCGAAATTCCTGTTCGCAAATGCGAAACCTCGCCTAGTGGTCAGACCTCCCAAATGCGATCACTGTGTCGCAAATGCTAAGGTCCCAAAAATTTGAAGCGTTCGCAAATGCGAAACATGCTTCGCAATTCCCATATCTGCAGAGGTCGGGGTTCGCAATTGCTAACCCCTGTTCGCATTTCCCATAACTGAGACCTGCAATTTTTACACTTAAACGATTTTGAGCATCATTTTTCATATTTTCTCAAACCCAAACACACTTAGGCAATTTTCAAGAACAAGTTTGTCAAGACCCAAACTGGAGGGCCATGACTAGCACCCGGCCATACTTACCGAGCACCAACATACATTTTATCAAACCTTCTTTATTATCTTTTAGGGCTGACGAGGTCAATATAAATGGTAGACATGGGTCGTGGACAACCAACAATAAAATATGATGGCATGAACATACATAACATGGGATGACTAGAAAATCAAGAAACTATATATAAGGTACGAGCTACCACGCTACCATGAGAGACTATACAACAAAAACCAGCCGACAAGGCCTACCAAACTATACATGAGTCGACACCTGTCTATGAGCCTCTAAAGGAACATAAGTGTTGCAACATAGCCGGAACAGGGCCCCGACATACCCATAATGTCTATAACAAAAATGCATACCAAGACCACGGCAAGTCCGAAGAAGGGATCTCGCCAATCACCGCTGAACTGGACAGCCTACTATGGTGGGGCAGCTGCGCCTGCCTGTCTATCAGGACCTGCAGCACGACATGCAGCGTCCACAAATAAAAGGACGCCAGTACGAATAAGTAATGAGTATGTAAGGCAGGGAACCATAAGTACGAACAGTAATGTAAGCAGGGATAGAGAATAAACAACCTGTAACATCTGGGTACCTCTGAGGGCTACTGACATGAAATGCGTGATACATATGTATATATACATAAACTTTTAAAACATACGCCTCTGTGGGCATCATCATCATCATATCGTACCCGGCCGTAATAGGCTCGGTAAAAACGTACCCGGCCATCATAAGGCTCGGTAGAATCGTACCCGGCCACGTGGAGCTCGGTACAACCCAACTGATCAGTGGTTGCACAATAGGTGCCATACCCAGCCGTCTATAGCGCGACTCGGTAGAGTAAAATAGATACATATATATAATGCATGCTCGACTCATGGACTCACGTTCTAAACCTTTCGGAGTAACGTAAGGTCGGTATCTTGTGTACATGTTATTAGGACTAACTCTTCACCATGAACCTTATAAGAATCAGGAAGTACCAATAACATTGATAACATAAGAATAAGAGAAGCAACATCAACATCATTCGTTCCATAAGAGGGGAAACAATGTAAGTACTGCTAGCTTCTAAGAGTAGAGTATCTTTGGAAGCTCGTTCATTACATTATGTACAATCGGAGTCGTGCAAAGGAAGGAAAGGGATAGCCTCACATACCTTGTATATACTGCCCCAATCTCAAGCTATGCAATTTTCACGACTCCTTAGTCTACAACCCTATATCTATATGGTGTTTCTCCGCACCCTTCCTCCTCCAAAACTCCACAAAAAGGTAGTAAAACACGCAGCCCAACAGCAACACAAAACAGTCCACAAAACAGTTTGCTACAAGTGAATAACTCGAACTCACGGCTTACGATCACCGTCCCGTGAGTTCTTACATGTATAGAAACAATTACCATGAATTCACAGAAGAATAAATGTATGAAAGATAGCAGTAAACTCACCTTACTTTTTGGATAACTCAGCCCTTATCTTGGTTCTTCAAACTCTAGGGTTTACCCCCAATTTGAACTTGAAAGAGACGGAAAATCAATTAGGGTTTGTGGATAATTTTTGGGAGGAAGTTTGCAGGGGTTTAGGTCTGGTTATTTGTGAAATATAATGAGGGATATATGTCAGGAGATAAGCCTTTTAATGGGCTCTTTGTCTGACCCGAAATTGCCTCTTTTTGGGCTATCATTTAACCAAGTAGGTGACCCGCCTACTTGTCACCTAGCAGCTTGTGCAGTCTCGCAAATATGTCTATATCTCTCTACTCCATTGTCGTATTGATAAAAGGTTTAATGCGTTGGAAACTAGACTCATAGATCTTCAATTTGGTGGGTAGATCACCCTGTAATTCCAAGTATATTGGGAGAAAAGCCTAATAACATTTGACCTAAAGTTTAAGTAAAACTATGAACCTAAGTTGCAACAACTCTTGTCGACTTTTGTTTCATAACTCGTTTGACTTCAAGACTATGATACGGATATTTTATGATTCATATACCTTAAAATACGACCTCTTGAGAGTATTAAGCACCCCTAGGTTTACCCAAAAATACGGCTGACAACATCCTTGATTCGTTTAACTTCTAATACTTGTTAACCACCATTATACACCTTTGTATCATTTAAGACCAATAGGATTAACCTCTTATCATCTTAAAGATAATCTCTTCATGGACTTACGTCGACGACCTTATAGCATGAACTAACGTATGTGAATATGGGTTGTAACAAAGTCTTCTTCCAAATCAATTGTAAGTTAGTTTTTACTCATTTCTTTCAATCATTAACATCTTTTAACATGATTTCAATCTAAACTCAAAGATTTTCATGGGGGAAATTGGGTGTTTTGGGTAGAACCTAGGTTTTTCAAAACTTGGGGATTTGGACCTCGATTTGAGGTCCGATTTCAAAAAAAATTATATATTTGGGTTCGTGGGGGAATGGGTAATCGGGTTTTGTTTCGAACCTCGGGTTTTGACCACGTGGGCCCGGGGGCGATTTTTGACTTTTTGGATAAAACTTTGGAAAACTCATTTTCATTGCATTGGGGTTGATTCATTTAGTGTTTATTGATGTACTTAAGTCATTTGTGATTAGATACGAGCGAATTGGCGGTGGAATCAAGGGGTAAAGCTATAATTGAGACTTGAGTTGTGTTCAAGGCATCGAGGTAAGTGTTTGGTCTAACCTTAGCTTGAGGGATAAGGAGTTGAGTCCTATTTGCTATGTGGTATTAGTCGTGTATGACTAGGCATGGTGACGAGTATCTATGCGTCGGTGTCTAGCATGACCGTGAGTCCTTATATTGTGAATATCTTGATTTTATTGTATTCTTCATGCCTTGGTGATGATTTCTAGTTGTTGTGAAAAGTTTGTGGAAGGAATTGAGACCTTTGAACATCTTGGAGCATTGGCTCGAGTTATATTATGAATTGTGAAAGTATTTGAGAGACTATACAAAAAGAAGTAAAATCGAAAGATAGAGAAAGAGTTATTGAAACGTTCCCTTGCCGGGATTTAATTATTTAATTGTTGTTCCCTTGCCGGGAGTTGATTGTTTAATTGTTGTTCCCTTACCGGGATTCATATATGTTCTTGTTTATTTCCCTTGCCCTTGTTTGTGATTGTTGTTAGGGTGAGGAAGAGTGTTAAAGCACGAAGGGTGATGCCGTGCATTGTTTGCTATTGTGAGGAAAGAGTGTAAAGCACGAAGGGTGATGCCGTGCCGCACGATGTACCATTCCGTGCCCATTTTATTGATTATATGTGAGGAAAGAGAGTAGAAGCACGAAGGGTGATGCCGTGCACATTTTATTATTCTAATTGCTTTGGTGAGGAAAGAGAGTAAAAGCAGGAAGGGTGATGCCGTACTCATTATATTATTGCTTGGTGAAGACGAGAGCAAAAGCACGAAGGGTGATGCCGTGCACTTATTTGATTTCTGCTTTTGGTTGACATTGTAGTTATGTTGTTCCTTTCCTTAATTGATGCTTTATTCGGAACTGTTATCTCCCTGCAACATGTTCCCCTCCCAACCTTACTTGTTTATTTCGGCTTTGTTTCCACTATATATTATATAATTGTACAGGTTTATGTGGTAGTCTGGTCTAGCGTCGTCACTATTTCGCCGAGGTTAGGCTAGGCACTTACCAGCACATGGGGTCGGTTGTGCTGATACTACACTCTGTGCTCTTTTGCACAGATCCAGGTCTCGGAGTAGCATTTGGTCTTCAGCAGTAGATTGGGAGCTATCCTTCAGTCCGAGACTCCGAGGTAGCCCTACTGGCGTTCGCAGGCCCGACGTCTCTTCTTTAAGTTTTATGTTCTGTTGTCATTTGTACTCGAGACAGACTATGTTCTTTTCTTTCAAACACTTATTTGTAGTAATTTTAGACAGTCCATGGATATTGTGACACCCGGTTCTGGTTAGAGGCACGTGTTGGTCTTCAGGATGTTTTGGTTTTATATTTTATTTAAGACTTCCGCTAAATTTCTTATTCCGCTATAATTTATTTGTCTATTTCCGGTAATTTAATTGGTTAAAAAGGAATTAAAAACAGAAAGAGTTAATGATTCTAAGATCGTGGCTTGCCTAGCTTCTACGAGTAGGCGCCATCACGACTCCCGAGGGTGGGAAATCCGGGTTGTGACATTCTAAAATATAAAAATAATAAATATGATTGTGGGACTAAATAATATTTTAGTATACAAAGAAAATTAATTTGATGTACACAAAGAAGAAAAATAAACTTATGATATCTATTTTGGTATACATATGTCCGATGTACTATACACTGTGATATACAAATAATACAATATTTTTTATTGTGATTTACATTGATATAAAGGCAGCAATAACTATATATATAATTTTATATTATTGATATACAAAGAATAATATTATTTAAATACAAAAATAAAAATAAAATTTTAATATACATGTTGGTATAGACAAAGAAGAAGAAAAAAGTTGTGATATACATATTATTATTGTGATATACATTTATTGGCTATTTGATGCCAATATCTATAACTAGGGTTATTTTCTGCC
>NW_017675680.1:56931-62006 GCF_001879085.1 Nicotiana attenuata
TATATACAAAATTTGAGCAAGATTAGCAAAAACTAAGAGAGAAAAAATATATTTCAACTTTAGTTTTCTCCTCTCTTCCTTTTTTTGGTTGATTTAATGAGTGGGTGTGATTAAAATTGGTTGAAAATACCTAAACGAGGCTGTATACAAAATTTGAGCAAGATTAGAAGTGATTTAGACTGGTTTCGGGCAAAAAAATCAAACCTAAAAATCCAACTGCGACATGTGTATATCACGTTGTATATCGTGTACATCAGTGTATATCACACACAAGTTTTTAAGGACGTATGTGTATATCACTTTGTATATCGGTATACAACACAATTTTTTTATGGACGCCTGTGTATATCACAATGTATATCGTATATATAACACAAATTTTCATGGATATACACAGATACACATAATATACATGAGATATCACTCATGTACATAGAGATATATACAGGTTACAATAAGGGATACACATGTGGAGTCGTCTTGAACTTGAGTTTTCAATCTGAAATGTGTTATATAAAGAAGGAAAATAAAATTTTAATAATTTTTTTTGATATACACATTATTATTAGGTTATACACCGTGATATACAAATAATATAATTATTAATTGATTAAAAAGGAAAATAATTTTTTGATATAGCATGTTAAAGAAAGTTCTAAAATATAAAAATAATAAATATGATTGTGGGAGTAAATAATATTTTAGTATACAAAGAAAATTAATTTGATGTACACAAAGAAGAAAAATAAACTTAAGATATCTATTTTGGTATACATATGTCCGATGTGCTATACACTGTGATATACAAATAATACAATATTTTTATTGTGATTTACATTGATATAAAGGCAGAAATAACTATATATATAATTTTATATTTTTGATATACAAAGAATAATATTATTTAAATACAAAAATGAAAATAAAATATACATGTTGGTATAGACAAAGAAGAAGAAAAAAGTTGTGATATACATATTATTATTGTGATATACATTTATTGGCTATTTGATGCCATTATCTATATCTAGGGTTATTTTCTGCCAATTATATTAGTATGTTGTTATACCATGCCAAAACCCCTATACAGATACACCTAATATACATGAGATATCACTGATGTATATAGAATTATACACGGGTTACAATAAGGGATACACATGTGGAGTCGTCTTGAACTTGTGTTTTCAATCTGAAATGTGTTATACAAAGAACGAAAATAAAATTTTAATAATTGTTTTTGCAATACACATTATTATTAGGTTATACACTATGATATACAAATAATATGATTATTAATTATTGATTAAAAAGGAAAATAAATTTTTGATATAGCATGTTTAAGCAAGTTCTAAAATATAAAAATAATAAATATGATTGTGGAAGTAAATAATATTTTAGTATACAAAGAAAATTAATTTGAGGTACACAAAGAAGAAAAATAAACTTATGATATCTATTTTGGTATACATATGTCCGATGTGCTATACACTATGATATACATATAATACAATATTTTTTATTGTGATTTACATTGATATAAAGGCAGCAATAACGTCACGACCCGGATTTCCCACCCTCGGAGTCGTGATGGTGCCTACTAATGCGAGCTAGGCAAGACAATTATTTGCACATTTTACCTTTTTACCTATTTTATATTCATTAACAATTTCGAAGTAATAGCATTAAAACGGCGGAAGTGAACATAAGTGGAAGAAAAACAACAACTATCTGAAAATAAATACCTAGTACAACTGCTTGAGTCTTGACTACCCAGAACTGGTGTCATGTCAAGACCCGGATTTCCCACCATCGGGAGTCGTGATGGCGCCTACTAATGGAGCTAGGCAAGCCAACTTTAATTAACAAATTCATTAAACACTTGTTCCCTTTTGACAATTAACGGCATTAAATTAACGACATTAAATAAAGGCGACGGAATTAAAATCATAAGCGGAAGACTTAAATGTAGATAGATGATCAATAATACAGAAGTTCCACACATATATCTCTACCCCAGGACTGGAGTCACATACTCACGAACATCTAAGGAGTTCTACATACAAGGTCTAAAAGAAACATAATCTGTTTATCTCGGGTACAATGAGATGACAGCCAAAATGTAAAGATAGAAGGGAGACGCCGGGCCTGCGGACGCCTGCAAGCTACCTCGGGTCTCTCTCTGGACTGAAGGTGCGCCCCCGTGCTAAAGCTGCTGCTGCTGCTCAAAACCTAGACCTATGCAAAAATGCACAGAGTGTAGCATCAGCACAACCGACCCCATGTGCTGATAAGTGTCTAGCCTAACCCTGGCGAAGTAGTGACGAGGCTAGGCTGGACACAACATAAACCTGTGCTGTTATAAATATACGACGAAAACAAGATACCAATAAACTAGAAACATGGGAGGGGAAAACATGCTGTGGGGAGATAACAACAATAACAGTAAATCCGAAGTAATCAATCTAGGTGCAACTTACAATTTAAAGTGAACAAGAAACTAATACCGACACTAAACACATTTGCATCAATAACTGTTGCGGCGCACAACCCGATCCACAATTATCACTGTTGCGGCGTGCAACCCGATCCACAATTATAACACTGTTGCGGCGTGCAACCCGATCCACATATAACACTGTTGCGGCGTGCAACCCGATCCACAATTATAACACTGTTGCGGCGTGCAACCTGATCCACAATTATCACTCTTAACCTTGCCCAAGCAACAGTCACAAATAACGGCAAGGGAGTAAACGGGTATTTGGGAAGAAATCCCAACAAGGGTACACAAACAACGAATGACAACCATGCAAGAGTAAATCTTATTTCTCTTTTTCTCTCATTTTTTTATCCTAACTCTCCTTAGCACTCGTGTCAAGCTCTAAGGCATTTCTCATTTCACATGCTCTCACCATTTGTATTTCAGACCGAGCCAATGCTCCACGAAGTTCTACAATCACAATATCATTCCTAATATGATTACCACGTATAGGTATAACAATATCCAAACAACTCACATATAAGGACTCACGGTCATACTAGACCCCAATGTATAGGAACTCGTCACCGTGCCTATACACCGTACTCGATCATTTAGCAATTAGCAAACAAGACTCGACTCCTATTCCCTCAAGCTAGGGTTAAAGCAAACACTTACCTCGAAAGCTCCAAACTCAACTCAAGCCTCTAGTATAGTTTTACCCTTCGAATTCACCTCAAGACCGTTCGAACCTAGTCACAAATTACTCAAATGTATCAACAAATGCTAGTTAAACCAACTTGAAGGCATAAGAATGAATTTTCCAAAGTTTTGCCAAAAAATTCCCAAAATGCCCCCGGGCCCACGTGGTCAAAACCCGAGGTTCGAACCAAAACCCGACTACCCATTCCCCCATGAACTCAGATATATAAGTTATTTTGGAATCGGACCTCAAATTGAGGTCCAAAACCCCCAAATTTTTAAAACCCTAGTTCCATCCTAAATTCCCAAATTGTCCCATTAAAATCTTTGTTTTGAAGTTGAAATTATGTTTAAAGATGTTAAGAAGCAAAGAAAATAAGTTAGAAATCACTTACCAATCGTTTTGAAGGAGAAGAATCGTTTGGAAAATCGCCTCTTATATTTTGGGTTTTGAAAAAGTGCAAAATGACAGAAAATCTCAGATTTATATACTTTGCTGAAGGACTGGCGCGGACCGCGCAAAAATGCCCCGTGGCCGCGCCGAGGAAGGGAGGGAAAAACAGCTCTCTGAACCTATCCAGCGCGGACCGCATGATTTTGGTGCGCGGCCGCGCTGGCGTCTTGCACCTGGGGCCTTCTCTGAATCTCCCAGCGCGGACCGCACGAACTAGGTGCGCGGCCGCGCTGGTCAAACCAAGGCTGAGGACCCCTCTGAATCTGGCCACGCGGACCGCGCGGACTGCACCGCGGCCGCGTGGCTTCCAGCGCGGACCGCGCGGAAATGACCGCGGCCGCGCTGGGGCCTGCAACACTGCAACATCTGATACTTTAAGCCTAAGGCCCCCTTGGGACCTACTCAAAACTCACCCGAGCCCTCGGGGCTCCAACCCAAGCATACACACTAACTCAATAACATCCTATGAACTCATCCGTGCGATGCGATCGCCAAAACAACATCGTAATCATCAAATTAGGGGTCAAGACCCATGATTTCCTTCCAATTTTCATAAGACATCAAGTTTAGAGTTTTTAGCCCAAAACACGTCAAACGACGTCCAAATCTAACCAAACTTTACAGAAATTGCTTAAATCATATTTAAGACTTGTGCCGGGCGTCGGAACCAAAATACGAGCCCAACAGCGCAGTCTTCTAAACAAATAACACTTTCAAATTCTTTAATTATTTTCAGAAAACAATTTCACACAATAATTCATTTCTCGGACTTGGGACCTCGGAATCTGATTTCGGGCACACGCCCAAGTCCCAAAATTTCTTACTGACCCTTCGGGACTGTCGAATCACGAGTCCGGGTCCGTTTTCCCAAAACGTTGACCAAAGTCAAACTCAATCAATTTAACATCAAATTTATTATTTTCCTCACAAATTCATATTTAAACGTTCCGGCTACGCGCCCGGACTGCGCACACAAACTCGAGGCAACCCCAAATGAGGTTTTCGCGGCCTCAGAAGTACAAGGGAGTAGGAATACAGGTGATGACCCCTTTGGGTCGTCACATTCTCCACCTCTAAAATAACCGTTCGTCCTCGAATGGACAAAAGAAAAGAGTACCTGAGTCGGGGAAAAGATAGGGATAACGGCTCCGCATATCGGACTCGGACTCCCAGGTCGATGCCTCAGGAGGCTGACCTCTCCACTGAACACGAACAGAAGGAAAACTCTTGGATCTCAACTGACGAATCTGCCGGTCCAGAATAGCTACCGGCTCCTCCTCATAGGATAAGTCCTTATCCAACTGGACAGATCTGAAATCTAACACGTGGGCAGGATCGCCGTGATACCTCCGAAGCATGGATACATGGAAAACTGGATGCACGGCTGATAAGCTGGGTGGTAAGGCAAGTCTATAAGCCACCTCTCCCACTCGATCA
>NW_017675681.1:0-34918 GCF_001879085.1 Nicotiana attenuata
TTTGGTGGGGCTACAAAGATAACCAGGCCAAGTAATAAATTTTTCACTCTGCACTTCTCGGCCTTTAGATGAGGAATGTAATTTTCGCTTTTTGGCACAACAAATTCAAGAATATAGGCACTCTCATCCTCACTCTTTGACTCCCCCATAGGCTCAGATGGCTTGATTAGTATCTCACTATCTAAACACAATGTAGAAAAATGATTGGAATGAGGTTTATTGCGCTCTAACTCATGAATTTTACTACTATTTGCATCCCCATATTTACACACACTCAAGTCTCCCAAAGTAATGTTATCTACTTCCTCACATGACTCTAGAGCACTCTTCTCAATATTGGCACCCTCAAGAAAAACATGGTCTAGTGATTGGTATTCTCGTTTTAGCTCCTCAATTTGGTCTAGAAGATTTTTATCAGCTTCACACAACTCATTATTAATTTGTTGGGCGTTACACGCATCAACCTTTGTGCTCAAATCTGCATCTAAGTTATGTACAGCCAAGCCAAAATTATCAATTTTATGTTCAAGTTCATCTCTCTCGTTAGACCAATCATTCACCAACGTTGTTAGAAGACAACGTCGTTTCGCATATTCGCCTAATCGAGAATATTCTTCCCAATACCAACCCTTACTCCCATATTCAAATTCAGACCTCCAGGAGTTCAGGTCATGACAAGCCCAAAAAGATGGTCCATAAAAGTCTTCCTTCAACCAAGAGTCTTCAACCAAGAGAAAAATCAAATAGTTATAAAAAAATAAAAATATTTACAAAAAAAGAGAAGAAAAAAAAACAAACCTTGTAGAGATAAAAGTAAAAGTCTAATTTAGAAAAATAGTTAATTTCTAAGTCCCAGGCAATGGCGCCAAAAACTTGTTGCGGCCAAACGCACACGCAAGCGCACGCGGTCGTCAAGTAATAAAGTGACTAAAAGTCGGATGTCGATCCCACGAGGACTTGTGTTAACTATTAACTAAATTAGACTATCCTGATTATCTAAACAAGAATTAAACCTAGAAGTATTTGATTCTAAACTAATTAAAATAAACAAAATCAAATAATGAACTTTGGACAGAGAAAGAGCAGATTTTTATGGTATCAATGTAATGAAAACGATCTAGGGTTATGGGCTATCTAACATTCCTATTGTATTCTTCAATTGAATTGACTAACTAATTTATCTAGTTTATTGGTTGACAGGGTTAATATTGCTCATAAGAATCTGTCGAGTTCTTACTCGCCTATTCAAGCTAACCTAATGCCTATATGTCTATGGAGTTAGAATCAACAAGAACGCATTTATAATTCCTGTAAATTAACCAAGCAAGGCAATTAGGTATATGTCTATCCTAACCGCGAATCTGTTCCCCAAGGCCCAGGTTCAAGAACTTGCTCTACTCATTCCTATATGCAATCTAGAATTCCCACTTTCGAGTTCAATTCTAGATTCGTAGATAGTATTCAATTGGTGATCATGCAATCAAATAATTAAGTGCAGGATTGAATAAATAAACCAATATGATAAACTAAGAAATCAGAATCAATATCCGAATAACAATAGTCATGAAAGAACCACAACCCTAGAACGTGAAGTTTAGCTCCACATAGACATGGTAGCAAAACAACAAATCATACAAAGAAACATAAAAATTACTAAGTTGGATGGAAGAAAAGATAAAACCCGGCCTCCACGGCGGCTCTGTGCTCTTCCTTCGTTAAAAATTGCTCTCAAAAACGTTCTCCTATGTATATATACCAAGTAGGGTTGGGCCCAAACAATTATATCTTCTCCAATGTGAAAAAGGACACTTTTCCCGGGCTTAACTAGCGCTGCAGCGCATTTGACCGCGCATCTGGGCGCGCTAATTGGCTGACTTTCTGTTTCTGGGCGCGCTAAAACTAGAGCGGCCGCGCATCTGGGAATATTTCACCCTGTTCCCTTCCGAATTTTGAAAAACGTAAAACATGGAAGTTGTAGCCCTTTGAGTTAGCTTTCCAACCATATATTGTGGAGCCAAAATGGAGTTCTGAGCGAAAAGTTATGTCCATTTTACTAGACAGTGCACAATCTGCCTACTGGAGTCTTCGTTCACTCTAACTATCATCCGTTGACCCCCAAACACGATCCCGGCTTAACTCCTTGAACTTTTACTCAAACTTTAAAGCTTCAAATCACTTGAATTCATTCCATAACAACTATATAGCTCGGAATCACTCCTACAAGATATAAAACATACAATTAGTGCAAAACACTAGCGATTAAAGCTCATACTCAATTAAAGTGCAGTAAATTAGAGTGTAATAAGCGACTAAAATACGTAATTATAGCCTATCATCACCTCCGCATAAACCCACATCTCATGTGCATCGCGACGCGCATCCTCGTCAGACAAGAGCAGGGAAAAAGAAGGTCGAGCCACGTCTCCAGGCCTTGGTGGGAGAGTACGCCTAAGAGCGTCGACCTCTGCCGCCTTGACTTCGAGTTCGGCAGTCAAGGCCGCCACCCTACGATGCAAATCGGCAACCTCTGCCGCCACCCCACGACTAAGCTCCAACTCCTCTTCCCTTGATTTGAGGAGCGATTCCAGCTCACTGTTACGAGCCACAGCCTTCACCAACTCCTCATCAGTCTTCTCCAACTCGGCCACCCTGCGCTTCAATTGCACCTCCTTCTGTTCAAGACCTTCTCGGAACACTCGAAATTTGGGGTCCTGTTGGAAAAGATCCACCGCCGCCTGATGCTTGGAGCGGCACCTCTTATACTTCTTCACCATTTTATTGAAAATGGTCGCTTTCTTCTGCTCGCGACGCCTCCTCTCCGCCTCCAAAACAAGGGTCTAAGGAGAAAACATGAGTACACATCAAAGTCAACCTCACAACACGCGGAAGAACAGAAGTTTACTTGTAAAGTCATGCCGGCGACCCTTCGAGATAGCTCCGCATCACTGATAGCTCTTAGCATTTCACACTCGGGGGCGGCACATAACAAAGCCATCTCCAACGCCGTCTGCTCGTTGTGTTTCAATAAGTTATAAGCCCCCGGAATCACGATTCGGCGATCGAATCCGTCCACCGTCATCTCCACATGCATGAGGCCTTCCGCCAGCCCGTCCATATCTTCTTGGGCGATCTCAAGGTCCGATCCCTCAACATCCCCGCCAATGGTGGATGTCGAGCCAACCTCGGCAGCACGAATTGAGCTGACATCGGCAGCCGCACTCGCCTGATGGGCCGGCCTCCCCGAACGAATAGCGTCGGCCATGAAGACGGGTCTAGGCGTTTGACGAGGCACCTTACTCCTCTCATTCTCAGTCGCTACCGCCTTGCCCGTTTCGAGCCTCCGCCTTTTCTCTCCTCAGGCTCCCCGCCCTCGGAAGGCTCATCCGCAGGCTCCGGAAATAGTGTCAAAGGTGTTGCCTCATTCATAGTCGCCTCTACAGGCGTAACCCCTTGTAAAGGAACTACGGGAACACCCTCCCTGACAGATGCGCAAAGTATCTCCCGAGCAGCCAGGCCGATATCCGATCGAGCGAGGGTAGATACCGTCGCCTTCTTCTTGTGAACGCTTCGACCTGTCGACACAAATAGTTCAGTTGATGAAATTTGTGGAAACAACCGATTAAAGCCAAAGAATTACCTGAAGGTCCTACGGGGCCGTAGCGTTGAAGGAATGCGGATCATGTGCGGGTTTCTTCCGCGTAAGGCAGCAAACCGGCTACCTATTGCTTGATACCGGTGATGAACCGGGGTGTGTGAGCCATTGCTGCAAAATAAAAGGAAAAAGTCATAACGATGGTGCGACCAGAACCGCTGAGGTTACGTATGATGAAGAATTCGATGGATGGGAACGCTTACGTTTCGAATTCCACCTCTCTGGGAACCCGACAGGGTCAGACACCAGGTGCTCCATTTTAATAAAGAAGTACCTACGCCAATAACCGCGACTGGGTCGGTCATCGGTCTTGATGACCAGCCCCTTCGAACCACGGCTCTTCAAATGCAGCATGGTACCCCTTAGATAACTGGCGCTGAACAACTGCAAAAGGTGGTGGACGGAGATCTCACACCTAGCCAGCTCTGCGTATGTAGACATTATCCTGCATACTTTTAAGGTGTACGGAGTAAGTTGGGATGGACACATGTTGTAAAAGCGGCAAAGCTCCTCTACCAAGGGAAAGATGGGAAGACCATAACCAATTAAAAAAGGATATTCATAGAACGAGCAATATCCCGGTCTGTGGACGTTCGCATAATCCGTCCCCGCCGGGACCATCTCCACATGAGCAGGTATGCCGAACGACGTACGAAGGTCATCTAAGTCATCCTGCGTTAACTCAGAATTCTCCGAGGGCTGTGCGGGGGAATCCTTTTGGAAGTCTCTCCTAACAAGAAGTTGCTTCGGTAACACGTTGTCCACGGTAAGGGGGGTGAGTTCCTCTTCTCCGTCTCCCTCATCACCGCCAGATGGAGGCGGTACATTAGACGGCGTATTATCAAGAGCCTTCGGATTATCATCCCTTCTGGGCTTTGCCATGATTTCCGTCCAGGAAACGGTGTGTGACATAATGGAAAGTGCGATTTCTGAGAAACGGTGGGGTTTCGAAGAAAGGAAGTGCCTTCTTAGAAGGTCAGAAAATGCTTGCAAATGATCGAAAGTTGGATCAAGTTAAACCCTTCCCCTATTTATAGGGTTGGGTGGCATTGAAATCGAAGAGGCGGAATTCAAACGGGTGCAGGAAACCGAGCATCAGAACACCTTTTGTGTTTCCTCGGGAAGACGCGCAATGATGATGCCTGCGTGTGATGACATCACTTTGAGAAAGAAACAGCGCGTCAGGATTTCAATAAATTCAAATATTCACTCGTTCCCTCTCATTCATGCAGCCGACCTCAAGCGTGGTCAAATTCTCCCAAAATAAGGTTCGCGGTTCCGTCCATCGGGGACGCACCTCGATGCGTCGCCGACGAACGGAGGGACTAACTGTATAGGGTCAAATTCTGCCCATTACATCTCCACGTTGGTAGGAACGACCAACGAATATACGCTAACCGAAGTGAGGGCACGACCTAAGAATGTCGGCGTGAAGTGTGTCATCGGTTCCGTCGTCTCTCTAAGGAACGCGACCAATCTCTGTATTATTTTATTATTTTAAGGAGGGTCTCCTATTATATAAAGGAGGATCCCAATATTGTAAAGGATGGATTTTTATTGAACAAAGCTCTTTATATCTCTCTTTTTCTCTCTCTCTCTCTCTCTTGAATATACAATCTGTTGGAAGCTATAACAAACATAACACACATATCTAGGTCTTATTATCTTCGATTACGATTGATCCTTGATTAGTTTCGATTGTTCTTACTTATAAGGTATCTAGTATCCTTTGAGTCAAACAGACTCTGCCTCCGATCAATCAGTACCTGCTACCGGGTCCAGAAAATACCTGAATCTGCACACAAGGTGCAGGGAGTAAAGTGAGTACTCCAACTCAGTGAGTAATAATCATAACTAAAGTCTGAATGGTAAAAAATCACGAAAAGTGCATCAACATGCTGTGTAGAAGCAGTTCAAAAACCAGTAAGAAAGCAATGAAGCTGTAAAATCCCTTAAACATCTTAGCTCAGTTAAACTTCTTTGAAAGTGACCTTTTCAACAGTTACGCAAATGAATGCAGAACAACTAGTGCAGATAAGCACAAAAAACCGCCCCTCGGGCACAAATACACAATTAAGCAGGTAAATAACAGGCAAATACGAAAGATAAGCACATAAGGTTCGCCCCTCGGGCACAATGTCAACAAATCCGCCCCTCGGGCAATGTCTCAGAACAGTACCAGCCCCTCGGGCAATCACATAGAACAATACCAGCCCCTCGGGCAATCACATAGAACCATACCAGCCCCTCGGGCTATATCTCACATCATAATGGGTACCCACGCTCACTGGGGGTGTGCAGACTCCTGGAGGGGCCCCTTACGGCCCAAGCGCAATAACAAGCCATCTCGTGGCATCAAATCTAGGTCCTCGGCCTCATATCAATTAAGCCACCTCGTGGTGTACATATCTCAGACCCTCGGCCTCAAATCAGTATCAGTGTATCACTGCTGCGGCGTGCATCCCGACCCAAAAGATATCCTCACAATACAGGCCCTCGGCCTTACTCAGTCAAAAATTACATAAGCCTCTCGGGCAACAGTAAAACAGTGTTTCTCAGCCCAAAACATCATTTAAATATCATCTGAGTATTAAAACTGAGTGAACATGGCTGAGTTTTGAAAATAGTTGGAAATAACATGACTGAGTTCAAGTATAAAGTCAAAACAGTGAGAAAATATCAACAAAGATCCCCGAAGGGTTCAAATAGTTGGCACGAAGCCCAAATATGGCATGCAGCCCAAATAATGATGATAACAAATAGATTTCAGTCAAATATGCGGTAAAATCATCAATCGGGACGGACTAAGTCACAGTCCCCAATAGTGCACGACCCCACGCTCGTCATCAAGCGTGTGCCTCACCTCAATATAGCACTATGATGTGCAATCCGGGGTTTCAAACCCTCAGAACATCATTTACAATCATTACTCACCTCGAACCGGCTAAATCTCTAGCTCGCGATGCCTTTGCCCCTCGAATTGGCCTCCACACGCGTCGAATCTATCCAAAATGAGAATGAGGACGTCAAAATATGCCAAGGGAACAAAGCCCAAGCGAAAACAATCAATAGAGGGCACAAATCCCGAAATTACCAAAACCCGAGCCCCAGGCCCACTTCTCGAAACTCAGAAATTTTCACATCAATGGATTCTCCGTCTCCCCACGAGTTCGTACATATCAAGAATACTAAAATCGGAGTACGAATCACCCCTCAAATCCTCATTCAAGGCCTCTTAAACTCAAGCCATAATCCTCCATTTTTAGCCCTTTAATCCTTTTAATTACAGCCTTAATTCATGAAATACTACCATAGAAATGTGTTTTTGGTCCAAAAATCATTACCTTAACGAAGTCTCTTGATTTCTCTCTTCAGAATCGCCCAAAAAGCTCCAAGGTCGAAGTCAAAAATGGTGAAATAACCCAAACTCGCAAAATGAAATAACATATATGCTCTGCCCAGGCCTTTCCGCATCTGCGGTCAAAAATCCGCTTGTGCGGTACCGTATTTGCGGTCTAACCCTCCGCTTCTGCGAAAATCACTTAAGGGACCAAAACCGCTTCTGCGACTAAACTCCCGCATCTGCGACATTGCAGATGCGGTCACCATACTGCTTCTGCGGTCTCTGCCCATCTGACCCGTTTTTGCTTCTGCGATAAATCACCCGCATCTGCGGTGCCGCATCTGCGGTGCCGCATCTGCGGTCCCCAATCCGCAGATGCGAAAAACCAGAAGCAGCAATATCAGCTGCTGCAACAAAATTCCAACCTCTCTGTTGACCACCCGAAATCACCCCGAGGCCCCCGGGACCTCAACCAAAAGCACAAACATATCCCAATACCATATTCAAACTTGTTCCAATCATCAAAACACTTCAAACAACACTAAATCAACCAAAACACCTCGGATTCAAGCCTTAGTTTCTAAAATCTTCCGAATTTCGCTTTTGATCACAAACCCAACCAAAACATGTCCGAATAACCTGAAATTTCGCACACACATCCCAAATGACACAACGAAGATACTGCCACTTTCGGAATTCCATTCCGACCCTCTTATCAAAATCTCGCCTACCAACCGGAAATCGCCTGTGAGCACGTGATTTTGCCCTGAGCAAATTATTCCAAAAGTTTCAAATAATTGATTTCTTTATTATTTTACAATTTTTGTGAATTTTTGTTAAATTTTTGTGTTAATTGGTTGCATTTTTATTCATATGAAAATACAAAAATATGCACTTGCATTTAGGGATTTAATTTCACAATTTTAGTATTAATTAGGTATTAATTAGTTTTAGAACAAAATTTAAAGAAAATTGCAAAAAAATAGTTTCTTTGCACTTTTAATTGTTAATTGTTGCATTTATCTTTAAATAGAGTTTTAAATAATTTTAGGAGTTAAATAGTTTAATTAGGTCTTTGTTTTGTTTTAGCATTTTATAAAATTAGAAAAAAATAAATAAATACAAAAGGAAACAAAAAGAAAAGAGTAAAAATAAAATAAAAGAATGGTCTTGATAAAAGACCAAATTTTGGGCCAAAATCCAATTTTAAGCCCAAAAGTCACCTAAAACCGGACCAAACCACAAGCCCAACAACCCCAGACCCGGCCTGCCCCTTTATTTCTAAAACGATGTCGTTTAACGTCGAGAGATCTGAGCCGTCTATCGCCCATCATCCAATGGTCCAGATTCGTTCAAGGGATTTACATAAATATGCAATAACCCCTTTTACAAAATTAGAGACCAGGCAGCCCCTTCCTCGTACCCTGTTGACACCACCGCTTTTCCACCGTCTCCCACCATCCGCCGCCGGCCAGAAATCGTCTCCGCCGGCGGCGATTCTCTAAACGACCCCAAATTCACCCCCCATGTTCCTCTCCTCATCCTGGTTCCATATCCGCTTCCAGTTTCGTTCAAACATCGCCCAAACGTCTCAAATCTGTAAAACCCTAGGCGCTGCCTCCGCCGTGCACGGCGGCGCCGTCCCCAATCCTTACCAAAATTTATACCCTAGGCTCGCCTCTACCCCCACATCACCAATCTACACTTCTTACTCTTCAAAAATTCCCCAATTTCTCAAATCTCGAATCTGAAATCCGAAAATTGAGCGACTCTGTCTTCTCCGCGAGTTTTAGGCACAGCTTCACTACGAGCTGATATCATTTGATTATTCTTGATAAAGAATGGTCGATTGATATAATCCCGTAGTCGGAATTGTGAAGTCAGTTTTGGTTCGAAGTTTTTAAAAAAATGGTAAGCCTTCTGGATTAATTTTGTTTGTCTATTTTTGTTCATTTTCTTTTAGTTATGGTGTGTTATGAAAATTGTTCAGGGCCGTTTATTTCAAAATTAGTAAACTCTTTAAATTTTCTGATTTTTTATTAGTTTAATCTCGATTTGGTTGTTGTTTTGTTTCTGTTAGTCTAAATGTTTAGGTGTTAGTTTAATTTTGATTAGCTTAAGTGTTAGTTGAGTTGGATTTTTCTTTTAGTTTGATTCTGATACGTTTGATTTCCTTTTAATGGTCATAATTTGTCCGTTTATTAATCTAGTGTAAATGCGATTGATTTACTAATTGCTTCCTTTAGCTTAATTTCGATTCTGAGTTTCATTAAATTCAATAAATGCGTTCTTGCATTATTTCTACATGGTTAATTGAGTTCTAGGAAGTCCAGTTGGATCTTTTATCATTTTGTGTTAATAATACTTTCATTCTAGTTTAATTTTGATTAATTTTAGGTTGTTTGGTTATAGCTGGTAGATTTTACCTAGGGTTAGTAATTTTAGGATTATTCAGGGGTAGTATAGGCATGGGAAATGGTAGTTTAATCAGATTTAGTAAATATTGAAATGAGGTAAGGGTAGCTTAGGGATTTCAAGTATGGAAAAATCAGAATAGAACCCCCTAGGACTTTCTAGAAGGGGTTTTGAACTGAAATTCACAAAAATAGGTGTAGTTACTTGTAAAACAAGTCAGAAAATGAGGGGAAGAAATGGAAATAAAACAGGGACTAATGAGTAAAATGAAAATCTAAAGTTGCACCCTAAGTTTGCCTATAAATAGGCATTCATTTGCCTTGTATAACAAGTCTTGGAACCTCTAAAAAATTCCCCCAAAACCTCTTCCACAGATCTGAAGTCTAAATTTGAAATTCAGATCAAAAGATCAATAAAAATCTCCCTTAGATCTTAGATTACCACAGAAAAATCCAAAAAACAAAAAAAATAATAGACAAATCCAAAATTTAAAAGTTACTGTTTCATTGAAATCACAAGTTCGAGTTTGATATTTCAGCATCTAATGGTCAATTCCTAGCTCAAATCTTAATCACTGAAGGGTTTTATAATATTTTCTGGAAAAATTTTGAGTTTATGTGGGTGTGTTCGAGTTGATTTTGAGGAGTTTCAGTGGTAGAATTGTGGCTGTGATCTCTCAATGGAATTTCAAAATTGTTCCTGAATTAGCTGGTTTTGAAATCGTTTCTGGACTGCTGGTTTCAAATTGTTGCTGTTTGCTGCCTGCTGTCACTGACCTCCCTTCCTTTCTCTTATTATTTCATATTCCAGGTACACATTCGAGCTTGTTTCAATGTAGATCTCCTGATGAAAATGAAATGGAACTGAATTTTATGCTATAGATCTACTGTTTGTTACGTTTTGAATGACTTTCTGTGTGATTTAGTTAGTTGTTCAGTGTGATTAAAAGCGGACTGTAATTAGAACTTTAAAGTGATTTGGACTGTGTTGATTGCCAATCTGTAGTCTGATAGCATTAGACAAAGCAAGTAGTTCATTGAGCTTTGATTAGCATTGTTATTGTATATAATACTGGACTGGCTGAATTGTGTTAATGAGATTGCTGGACCATTAAGTTGTAGTTGATCGGCTGCAGATTTAGTATAGCTAATACTTATTTAGCTTAGTAATTTCTTTCTTTGTTTTTTTTCATCAGCAGGTTCACAAATTTGGTTTAAAAGCATAAATGCTCCATCATTAGTACTTAATGTGTTTCGAACCAAGCCCTGTTGCTGGGCTCACTTTGGCCCAATAGCATTTTAATCCCCAGCAAATTAAAAACTGACATCCACTTGGGCCTAAGGCTCACTTTACTTGCATTTTGTGTATTGGACCATTTTGGGGCCCAGTTTGCCCAATATTTGAATAACGGAACTGAAGTTTGGGTGGAGAATGGCATGTTGCCCCTATTCAATTCTTGGCCTAATTGTCCTAAATTGTATTATGGAATTTGGACCTTTCGCACTTATTAACTAATTAGGACATTTCTGACAAAATAGTAGGTAGAAAATTATAGTCACTTTAGGATTAACCTTTAAATAAAAATGATGAGACGAGCCTCGCCGAATAAAATACAAATTGCGGGGCCCTCATTCAATGCTTGATTAAAAATACTTAGAATTCGGGATGGGCCGTGTAGCGAATTTCGCGGCCTTCCCCTAAAGTGCAAACGCTAGCTGCTTTAGGCCCGGCATTTAATAATATTACCTTCTTAAATACGGGTGCACATTTATGTGACCCAAATCCAAATCTCAACGAAGTCGAAATGTGTCAAAAACCACGGGTGCATTTATGTGACGTGGTTCGAGAGGCGTTTTCACGACGTTGCAATTCCCTTTAAAAAGAATAATAAAAGCGGTTTAAAAATAAAAAGCACATAAATTAAAATATGTATTAAAATCAGATTTTTAGCCATTTATAGCAATTTAAGCGACCATGCTAGAACTACGGGATCCGGGGGTGCCTAACACCTTCCCTCGGGTCAACAAAATTTCTTATTCAGAATTTCTGGTTCGCAGACTCTAATTGGGAAGTCGAAATTTTCCTCGATTTGGGATTCAAGTTAAACCGGTGACTTGGGACACCAAAAGCCAATCCTATCCTAAGTGGCGACTCTATAAAATAAATAAATAATCCCATTTCGAATAATGTCACTTTAAATGGAAAAACTCCCTTATACATTTATCCTTCGGGGTAGGTGTGTAAAAAAGGAGGTGTGACATCGCCAAAATCTCAATTTCGCCAAATCAAGCCTAAACCTTCCACGGACTTCCAAAATGCATTCCCATCACGCTCCTACGTCCCAAATCACCTAACGAAGCTAACCGAATCATAAAAATTCCCACCCGAGATCATATACAACAAGTCAAATATTGGTCAAACCCTTTCAAATTTCAAGCTTCAAACTGAGAACCGTTCTTCCAAATTCATTCTGATCATCCTGCAACCCAAAGCCAACGATTTACATAAGTCATAATACACTACACGGGGCAAGTCATGCCCGGGAACTGGCGAGCAAAGTGCAAAAGCTCAAAACGATCGGTCGGGTCGTTACAGCATGAGACTCACGGGCATGCTTGACACCAACGTATAGATACTCGTCACCACACCTGTACGTCGTACTCGATAAAAATACATAGCAAATAGACCACAACTCCTATTCCCTCAAGCTAAGGTTAAGCCAAACACTTACCTCGATCCCACGGACAAATTAAGCCTCTACTACCGTTTTACTTCTCGGTTCCACTTCCAATTCGGTTGTATCTAGCCACAAATTACTTAACGATATCAATTAACGCTAAATAAACCAAGTTCGAACTCGAAGTCAAAAATCGACCCCGGACTCACTTGGTCAAAACCCGAAGTTCGAACCTAAACCCGATCACCCATTCACTCATGAACTCAAATATGTAATTAGTTTTGAAATTTGACCTCAAATTGAGGTTCAAATCCCCAAAATTTTAAAAACCCAACTTCTACCCAAAAACACCCAAATTCCCATGAAAAACCCTAGATTTTGAAGTGAAATCATGTAAAAAGATGTTATAGATTGAAGAAAATAAGTTAGAGATTACTTACTAATGATTTGGAGAAGTTTGTGCCTTTGAAAAATCGCCTATGTAATGTTTAGGTTTTGAACAGTTGTAAAAATGAAGAAGAATCCCATCTGAAATCTCATTTAGCAGGTGCAGTTATCGCAATTGCGAACAGGGGTTCGCAATTGCGAACCCTTCAGAAGTCTGCTACCTTCGCATTTGCGAAGGATAAGTCGCATTTGCGACTCCTGACTTTTTTGCATTTGCGACCAAAGTGTCGCATTTGCGAGAATGGCCTGCCCAGGCTTGGTTTGCAATTGCGACGCCTGGGTCTCATTTCCCAAGCCTGATAACTTCGCATTTGCGAAGCCTGATCTCCCAATTGCCAGATCAGAGGCCTGTTACACAGCTGCAACATACCAGCAATTCTTCTAAGTCCAAATTCACTCTGTGGCCTGTCCAAAACTCACCCGAGCCCTCGGGGCTCCAACCAACGTGCACGCAAGCCTAAAAACATCATACGGACTTGCTCGTGCGATCAAATCATCAAAATAACATCAACAAATACGAATTTAACCTCAAATTCATGAAATTCTTCAAGAACATTGAAATTTCCATTTTCTCAACTAAAGGTCCGATTTATACCAAATCAACTCCGATTCTTACCAAATTTCATAGATTCGGCTTATTTATTATTTTAAACCTGTACCGGGCTCCGGAACCAACATACGGGCCCGATACCATTAAGAAGACGCATCATTTCATTTCAAAAATCGTTTATATTTTCCAGCAAATAATTTTCTTTAAAAATTCTTTTCTCAGGCTTGGGACCTCGGAATTCGATTCCGGGCATACGCCCAAGTCCCATATTTTACTACGGACCCTACGGGACCGTCGGATCATGGGTCCGGGTCTGTTTATCGAAGTCAACTATAATCAATTTTAAAGGCCAATTTTATTATCTTTCTAAAATTTCACATAAAAGCTTTCTGAAAATGCGCCCGGACAGTGCACGCAAATCGAGGTGAGACAAAAGAGATTTCCAAGGCCTCGCAATACAGTTTTGACTTCTAAAACAAGAGAACAACAAAAAATTAGACCGTGAGTACTTAATACCCTCACTGACTGGAGCGCAAATAAGCTCTTTTCCTTGAAGCTAAATGAGAAATTCTACTTTTGCTTTGCAAAATCATGAATTCTTTACCTTTTTTTTCTCTTTTCTTCTCAGCATATATGAATCTGAAACTTATATGTGCATTAGAACATAAATGAAAACAAAAAATTAAACCATTAAAACAAGAATTGGGGAAAATCACTATACTCCTAAACAAGCATTAACCCTAGCAAACGGTAAAGAGAAGAAAAACTTGAAATATCGAAATTAAGCATGACTTCTCAAAAATAGTTTACCTTTACCCGTAGCAAACAATTTAGAAGAGGGATTTGGGAAAACAAGGATTACCAGATAGAAGTATTGGGGGAAGGAGGCATTACCAGCTGATGAAGAGACCTCACTTTGTCCTAATTTGTAGAGAGAGTTATGAGAGAGACTGGGAATAGAGGGATTTAGCCGAGGGACTAAAATTTGTGGAGGGAGACTAAAATTTGTGAGTGGGAAATCTGCGGAGGGACTAAAAAATTTCAATAGTGGCGGCTTAAACCGCTGTTATTATTAGTAAACTGCCATTACTCAGAAAATTAAAGATGGCGTCTTAGAAACCGACGAATTATAGTTAGATTTGCGGCGGTTTTTAGGAACTGCTGAAGTAAAACCGCCATAATATCTCCGTATTTCTGTAGTGGAACTTTAGGGTCATCATATTTTCCACCTCTAAAACAACCGTTCGTCCTCGAACGGACATAGAAAAGTACCTGTGTCGGTGAAAAGATGATGATAACGGCTCCTCATATCGGACTCGGACTCCCAGGTCGCTGCCTCAGTAGGCTGACCTCTCCACTGCGCATGAACTGAAGGGAAATTCTTCGATCTCAACTGACGAACCTGCCGGTCTAGAATAGCTACCGGCTCCTCCTCATAGGTCAAGTCCTTGTCCAACGGGACAGTGCTAAAGTCTAAAACCTGGGATGGATCGCCGTGATACTTCCGAAGCATGGACACATGAAACACTGGAATGCACTGCTGATAAACTCGGTGGCAACGCAAGTCTATAAGCCACCTCTCCCACACGATCGAGAATCTCAAAAGGACTGATGAATCTAGGTCTTAGCTTGCTCTTTTTCCCAAATATCATCGCCCCCTTCATAGGCGACACCCGAAGCAACACTCGCTCTCCGACCATGAATGCCACATCACGAACCTTGCGGTCGACGTAACTCTTTTGCCTGGACTGAGCTGTACGAAGCCTATCCTAAATGATCTTAACCTTATCCAAGGCACCCTGTACTAAATCTGTACCCAACAACCGAGCCTCTTCCGGCTCAAACCACCCAACTGGCGATCGACACCGTCTACCATATAATGCCTCATAGGGGCCATCTGGATGCTCGACTGATAGTTGTTGTTGTAGGCAAACTCCGCTAATGGCAAGAACTGATCCCACGAACCTCCAAAGTCAATAACACATGCTCGGAGCATATCCTCCTAAATCTGAATAGCACGCTTGGACTGTCCGTCCGTCTGTATCACGACCCCGGTTCGCGCTCCGTGAACCATCGTGACGGCACCTAGTCTCTACGACTAGGTAAGCCTAACAATGCGGAATATAACAACAGTTGCGGAAGAAATAATTTAAAAACCGAAATAGTAAAATAAAATACTCCCTCCATTTCAAATTAAATGAGGTAGTTTGACTCAGCACGGAGTTTAAGGAAAAAAAGAAAGACTTTTGAAATTTGTGGTCTTAAAAGCTTAAGGGGTAAAGCTTTGTGGGGCCATGACTTTTGTGTGGTTATAAAAGCTTCTCATTAAGGGTAAAATGGGTAAAATGAGGAGTTTAAAGTTGAATAATTTTCAAATTTAGAAATGTGTCATTTATTTTGGAACAGACTAAAAAGGAAAGTACCTCATTTAATATGAAACGGAGGGAGTAGTGTTTAAGATACCGCCTGACACATAACAGTACAAAATCTCAACCTAACACTCCCAAAATCTGGAACCCCATGAATCACAAGCTAAGAGATACATAAGAAGCTCTAACTCCAGAAATGTCTAACAAAAGGAAAACTACTGAAGGGCTATACTATTACAGAAAGATAGAAAGGGACTCCTCGGTTTGCGGACGCGGCAGATATACCTCGAAGTCTCTACGGAAGTGCCTCGCCTCAAGGATGATAAGACTAAGTGGAAGTACCTGGATCTGCACAACAAAAATGTGCAGAAGAATAGCATGAGCACACCACAGTAGTGCCCAGTAAGTATCAAGACTAACCTCGGTGGAGTAGTGACGAGGAACAGTCAAGACACCTACCGGTCCAATAAACTGTACAAATATAGGAACAACGGAACATGATGTATATATAAAGACTACACAAAATGGCTAATAATACTACAATCACAATAAGGGAGGAAAACGTCAAGTAACAACGAAAATACTAAGAATAGTGACATAGAAGAGCGAGCAAAAACACAAACTCAAATCCTAATGTCACAATACAGTAAAGGTAAGTAACAACTCAGATCCTACGACATTGTTCACATTAGGTCTTATCCAACAATTTCCACGAAGTACCGAATCTCGGACAAATTACAGCTCACGAGTCCCAGTACCTGAAATCTAACACTTGGCATCCTGTGCCCCCATCAACCTCATGGTCATGCTGACAACTCACTTGCTAACAAGTAAACGAGGGTGTACATCTATACTCAGCAAAATTAGAAGGACTTCACATCCAATAGGAGTGTTCAACTACGTGTATGCTTGTGCAAGTGCTTTAACATAGTTCCTACCAGCTAATAAGCATAAGGAAAAGAACGGACATCACGTAAGATATTTTCCTCACAACTTCCACGAGATAAAGCTCATACATGTAAGCGTACCACAACACAATATTAAACAACAAGAATGCCCCCAGGCCATCACAAATCCTCACAATCAATCCCTGACATATCCCACCTTATCTCGCCACGTGTGCAAATAATAACATAATAAGTGCCCGCCTTGTTTCGCCACACGTGCATCATAATGTTCCCACCTTGTCTCGTCACATGCGCAACCCACATATAAGCATATATATATATATATATACATACCCCGCCTTGTCACGCTGCATGTGCTATATCAATAGTAGCAATAGCACGGCAAAAACCTCGTGTATCCCCATAACAACAGGCGCACAGCAAAAACCTCGTGCATCACAATATTAAAAACCGCACGGCAGAAACCTCGTGCACCACCACAACAAGTGCAACAACAACAATGACAATATTGACAAGAACACGACAAGTAAATCAACTCAAGAACTTTCGATCACAAGGAGACGGTAAAACTAGCTCACAAGGAATAACCACAATAGAGAATACTAAGCGTGATAAGAACAGCTCAACAGGGAAGAAAATAATATGAAGCAACGATCCCACAACATGTAATTCAACAACAAGGAAGCTAACACGAATCAAATAATTCCAAATAATGAAATGTCGACTAAATATAGATTATCTAAACTTCTTTTAAGGTTGGGCAATTTATGAAGAATATACAATAATTTCAATTAAGGATGGGCAGCGGGAAGATAATCCTCACCGCAATCCAGACTAAACAATTACAGGAGGGATAATAATGATTTCCAATAAAGACGAGCAGTTATGAATGATAGCATGACAATAGAAGAGGTAAAAAATGTTCAGTTAAGCAAAATAAGACTCAAGTAGGCAATAAGAATGAATCATGAGCATGTAGAGGTGAAACTAGTAAGTGGAAAACTCAAGCATATCAAGTACACATTCATACACAGTGAATATAAGGACCTAAGAACCCTAAAAGGCTAATTTTTCCACAAATAAGTCCGAGCACGCACTCGTCACCTTGCGTACGCGAACTACAATCAACATAGTAGACTCAAATCCTAAGGGGAAGTCCCCCCACAAGGTTGGGCAAGATACTTACCTCGAACCGGCTCAAAATCAACCCGAAACCACGTTCTTGCCACGAGTACTCAACTCCAAATAGCCCAAATCTATCCAATTCAATTGCATAATGTAAATAACACTTCACGTACCTGATTCTACAAACAAAATCTAAGCTAATACGCGAAATTAGGTAAAATGACCAAAATGCCCCTCGGGCCCACGCCTCGGAATCGGGTAAAATTTACATTTTCAGAACCCTCGCACTATCTCGAGTCTATACATATCAAGAACACTGAAATCTGAGTTCAAGTAACCCCTCAAATACCCATTTTAAGGTCTCTTAATCTCAAGGCCTAATTACCCGTTTTGCACTGATTTTTCCCTAATTTTTCACCACTAATTAGACCTTTAAGCACATATAAACGAGTTATGAAGTCATGAATATTACCTCCAAGTGATTCCCCTTTGGTTTCCTCAAAAATCTCTTTCAAAAGCTTCAATCCCGTTCAAAAATGGTGGAAAAATGAAGAAGGGTCGCGGATGGGCTATTTAAATACTGCCCAGGTATTTGTACATCGCGATTGCGGGAGAAGAGATGCGATCGCATAGAAAAAATAGTTGCTGGCCCAAAGTGTGCTACGCGATCGCGAACAAATCAATGCAATCGCATAGAAGGAAAATGCTATTGTCCAAATTTTGTGCTACGCGATCTCGAACAAATCAATGCAATCGCATAGAAGGAAAATGCTACTGTCCAAATTTTGTGCTATGGGATCGCGAACAAATCAGTGCAATCGCATAGAAGGAAAATGCTACTGTCCAAATTTTGTGCTACGCGATCGCGAACAAATCAATGCAATCGCATAGAAGGAAAAATGCTACTGTCCAAATTTTGTGCTACGCGATCGCGAACAAATCAATGCGATTGCATAGAAGGAAAATATGGCAGGTTAACATTGTACTACGCGATAGCAGCTATGCCTATGCGATCGCATAGAAGGAAACACCAGATAGCAGAACAACAGTTCAAACATAGGGAAAAATGACCCGTGGCCCACTCGGAACACACCCGAGGCCCCTGGGACCTCAACCAAACATGCCAACCAATCCTAAAATATCATTCAAACTTGTTCCAACCTTCGGAACGCTCAAAACAACATCAAAACACCAATTTTTCATCGGATTCAAGCCTAAGAATTCCAAAAACTCTCAAATTACGCTTTCGATCAAAAAGTCTATCAAACCTCGTCCGAATAACCTGAAATTTTGCACACACGTCACATTCAACACTACGGAGCTACTCCAACTTCCAAAATTCCATTCCGACCCCGATATCAAAATCATACTATCGAACCGGAAACTTCAAAAATTTAACTTTCGGCATTTCAAGCCTAAATTAGCTATGGACCTCCAAAACACAATCCGAATGCACGCCTACGTCCAAAATCACCATAGGAAGCTGTTGAGATCACCCAAAACCCATTCCGGGGCCGTTTACTCAAATGTCCAATTCCGGTCAAATTCTCACCGTTCAAACTTCCAAAACTAGATTCCTTCTTCCAATTTCACTCTGAATCATTCATTAATTGAATTCAACCATGCACGCAAGTCAATAATCATATTATGAAGCTGTTCAAGATCGTGCGCCGCCGAACAGAGCTTAAATTCTCAAAACGACCGGCCGGGTCGTTACAGTCTGAGGATGAAATGTTGTGCTCAACTCGACCCGAGTACTCAACTCACGCTGAACTGCCCTCCAGAAATGCGAGGTAACCTACGTACCTTGGTCGGAAATAATGGACATGGGCATACCATGAAGACGAACAATCTCCCGGATATAGATCTCAGCTAATCTCTCTGAAGAATAAGAGACTTCCACAGGAATGAAATGCGCTGACTTGGTCAGCCTATCAACAATAACCTGTTGATACCCAATTTTTCCTTAAACTAGTTTTAAATTTGCATATATACCTTCACTTTTTATAATAATTGGTAGTTTTTCATAATTTTCCATATTATTATCAATTTATTTTTCTAATTTATTCAGTACTTTATATCCAATAATTATTCATAAATTACATTACAAGTAATTTCAAAGTATTTCTTAGCTCAATATATCATTTTTAATCCTATTAGGATTTAATTATTTCACAAGTTAGCCAATTTGGTATTGTTTGTCTATAATTACAATAATTTTGCAATTATAGCCTAATTGTACACTTTGTGCTATTTTAATTCAATAATCAATCATTTTATATTTTAAATATTAGTTAATTACCTCAATTTCACCTATTTAGCTTTAATTTCATTTTATCTAATTATTAGATATTTTTATTAATTATTTATCTAATTTTGATAGGTATTTAACAATTAGCCATTCTTATTTAAATTATAGCATAATTAAACTTGGTCCAAATTAAATAGCCCACCAGACCCCAAGCCCAATACCCTATCCTACCCGGCCCAATCCCCATTCCATCTGAGTCGTTGATTATTTTGAATCAACGATCCAGATCAGCCCCTTCCTAATTTAACCCCCTAATGACTACACCCGTCTCTCATTCCCCCCCTCTCATTCTCTCTCAACCGGTCTCTCTATCTCCCTCTCTTTATCTCTGGTTCTCTCTAGAACCTTCTCTTCTCCCCTCCTCTCTGATGGACCCTGTCCACCTTCTCCGGCCACCTCCCTCGCCGGAAACCATGGCCTCTCATCATCTCCTAGCCTCTGCTTCACCCCATGCCGGTTTGACACTACCCTGAGTTCCTCAGGTGAACCTAGAGCGATTCAACTCCTACCCATGGTCCTTCATGCCATTTTTCGGCCACCTCCGGCCGTTCGAGTATGATTTATGACTTTTTCGGCTAAAACCGGTAACATTTTAAGGTTTTCTCATCTTCTCTGGGTTCTTTGAAACCCTAGCTCCTAAGATTTTCCGATTTCTTTTAGATCTGTCTTAGATCTGTGTATATTATGAGCTTTTGTTGTTTTCCTCAAAGGTTTTTTTCGATTTTTTCTAAAGTAACTCTTCACCTTTAACTAGGGTTTTAACCCCTTTTTCAAAAAAACGCTTTTCTTCTGATTTTTTGGTAATAATCTACGACTCCCACTGTGTTTAAACGTTTGTTTGAGCCTTCTCCTTTATCCGAGTTATTCAGTTGAAAACCCTAATGTTTTCTTAAGTTTCTGAGTTCGTCTTGGGTGTTATGTTCAATTAATCTGTATATTTCTTATGAACATTCTGTGATTATGTGGTTTTACCCTATGTTTGCCTGTTAGAATGTCTGGTTGCAACTATTCCTGCCTATTATGTGATCCTATTCTATTTCCTGTTCACCAATGTTGCTGAAACTTCACTTCTCCTGCCTGTATTACATCTATTCTGTTAATTTAGGTCATGCTCTATGTAAATACCTGATTTATATGGTTTTTACCCTATGTGTGCTTGTTAGAGTTGCTGATTTTCGTCTATTTTGAGTTCAATATGTTTATTCTCATGAGTTTATGCTAATTTCTCCTAAATTGGTATTGTTCTCTATTTGTGGGTCTTCGAATCCCTATGATTGGTTCTTCATCGATCTTGCATGATATTCTCTACTGATTCTTGAGATATCCCTTTAATTAAGGCTGGTTTTTTTTATCCTTACCTATAGCATGTTACTCCGCTCATGTATGATATTTTCCTTTGATAAATATTGATTCCCAGTAATTAGAACCTCACTCGAGGATCTCCTTACTGATTTCCATAATTTGAAATATCTCTTGCCTTATTTCTCTGGCTGATTCCGCTATCAAACTAATTTGTATATATTTTCCTTAAATAGGATTCTAAAGTTGACCTTAATTGCATGCTCTATACCTATATTACACTTGTACTACTTCCTTATTGTGTTATAAGCAGCTTTACTTGATTCTTTTCCTTATTTTGCCACTGCTTCTTACCGTTTGAGTATGATTCCTTAATTAATGGAAGTCTGTATACTAAATTGATTCTAAATAACATTTATTTCTATAATTACTGCTGAACTATTATTTTTACCTTATTCTTCCGTCCGCCTTCAAACTATATATACTCTATTCATTCATTAGCATAAGACACGAACAAAAATCTGTTCAACTCTCTCTCTCACAACTAAAACTCTCTATTCTCTCTTTCGTGCTACTTGCTACTATTCTAAGTTAGCCGGCTGCAAGCCAAGGCTAACTACTGCACCTCTCCAATTTCTGCTTTGTGTTTTTGCTTTCTTCATTTCACTGGTATGTTCGAATTCAGATTTCAGTCGTCAAACAAATATATTTCCATTAGTGTTAGAATTCCTTGTATTTCTGATATGCTTTTATTTACAATTTTTGTTGTTCAACATGTAACTAGGATCCAGAATTCCCTCTACATGTTAAGTTATGCTTTACTTGTCAATGACCAGAATGTTTCTGTATACTTAGTACATGTTTCTTATGTGAATCCCCATGATTGGTACGTTAGTTTGATCATGGTCTTAGTTGTTTGGTGTTGATATGTTAATCTAATCCAATAACCTACTGTCCCCCTTATCCTCTAAACCCGTAGGAGTTTCTGATTATGTGCTCATATATGTTCCTACTTGCTACATGTTTGCCCTCACATGCTCCATATTTGTCCCTCCAATCCCATTCTCTTGCTTGTGTTTGCTGGACTATTCTTGGTTCTTGGTGTGATGCTGACTTTATTTTGGTTCTGAGATTGGTATGCATGCTCCTTCAAATTGTTTTCATCAGTTAAACTTTGTCATAAAACTATTCCAATTAAGTCTCTCTTTTCAAAACTATTTCTTACTTACCCTTTTCTAGAACTAGTTTCTTACTTAAACTCTTCAAAACTGTAATAATTATTTGTAAACTACTCTGGGTTGGATAGTGAATAGAGGTGGGTAATATGCATGTTGTAGTATAATCCAGGGTAGAAATCATGTTCCTAGGTTTACTTTCTCTATGCGCAATAGCAGCCATGTTTGGGTATAACATGCCAAGCATGTCGTGCATTAGATATCATGCTATTTAGGATTTATATGTATTGTTTTCAGCATCTCATCCACACTTTGAAATCCTGTCTATAGGGTAGATAATAACAATAAAATAGGCTGCTATTATGTGATTCTGCCCATGTAAATATGTTCTGAAATTTAATTTAGAAATCCTGCCTTAGGGTAAACGTGTTAATGATCACGCCCAACTATGCCTTATAAAAGGACACGCGGACGTTGCAAATATAACCTGAGTATTTATGCCCAGAGTCGAATCCACGGAGAATTAACCTATCAATTACTTTTGTTGGATTTACTAAATTCTTTATAGTCAACTTCCCCAAACGTTGTAAACAATAGTTGATGGTATTTCTAATAACTAAGACTGAAAGTAAATAAACAGCTGTAAACAAAATATGCTTGGGTTGTAAACAATAATGAGAAGGTTCTAAGGTAGTGATTTCCCCTATTGATGGAATCCCTTCCGGTTATGTTTCATATAGATTCACCAAACCATCTCTATCAATCATGAGCACTCTTTTTACCGTAAATCTCTCCCGAGTAATCGCGATAATTTACTAGACGCACTCTCCCGAGATACGCTAGTTGACTTTGTTTATTACAGCTCACTTTAGATTGCACCCAAGGCTTCGTTATACCTAATCCCGCCTTTAAACCCGCAGTTATAGATCTCTCTTATACTTTGGGAGTGGTGTTGTTCAACAATTACCTAAATATGCACTCTCTTCCGAGTTATGCACATTAAACAGGCACAGCTAATTGAGGATCCTGTCAATTACCTACAACAAACACATAGTTGGACAAATAGAGATTAACTGGCAAACTATATTAACATAATCAAGAAGTTCATCCTTCAATAGGTTCCATCAAAACCTTAGATTAAATTATTTAGCTACTCATAACAACGTAAGGATAAACTACGAAAATATTCATAATCGAAAATATCAAGAAAAAGAAGAGATAAAGAACTATGATGTTTTTGGGTGATCTCTCACACTTGTTTGTCTTGCCAAATAATCTCAAAATCAAGCCTGCCATAATGTGGCCGAATTTCTACATCTTATAAAGGTTTTACACCAAGTTTTCCCGACTTGACACTTTGGTCCCGGCCCGCGGCCCGAATGGTCCTCTGAATCTGCAGCAATGTTCTGCCGCGGTCCTACCGCGGTTATGCCCGGCCAGCGGCAGGCCATCTTCAGTTCTGGTTTTGTCCCTTCGCTTGGTGCACTTTGTGGGTATTGTATGATTGGCCTCCTTTTCTTCGTAATTGATCCCAAAAGTACTCCACAGACTCCTTTTATTGGATATAGCCTGCAAAGCATGAAAAATACTAATCAGAGCATTTGGTTATCATTTTTTTTTACCATAAAGCTATACAAAAATGTGGTTCTTTAGGGCCTAATTATAGTCTAATTCACCTATTATCAACACCCCACACTTAAATCTTTGCTCGTCCTCGAGCAAGTTGAACCACACTTCTAGGCCTAATCGTTTGATGCATTACCCTGTTTATGTCACACCCGCCATTATGAAGGAACAACCTAAGCAGTGCAACAGCCACACCTCAGATGAAGACTCTAATGCCATGCCACACTCATGCTTACTCTATGTACTCTAAACAGAAGTGAAGACTTGCTTTTTCTTCTTGAGTTAAATGCCCTCACATCACATTTTTGAGAGAAGTTCCACACGCATGAAATCAAACAACAAGGAACTGTAGATAGAACGAATTCACTCACTCTCAGCAAAGAACATTCATATGCCACACAGATACACCATAAGTTTGCCCTTAGTGTAATACTCTACTAATCGAGTTGTTCAGTCTAAGATCAATAGGGCTTCANGGGGATTGGTGGGCGGACATTCAGCATTGTACCCATGATCATTGCAGATATATACCGAGCCTTAGAGAAGTGTCAACAAGGAGCAAGACACTTCGAAGGCTGCCAATCTACTACTTCAGCTTTGGCTCATGGAACATCTCCAAAAGGGCGAATACCGACAAGAAATTCAGCGAAGGGCCTGGGATGACCACATCGCATTCCACCATCCAAAGCGAATGAATTACATCCCCGACATGTTCACTCAGCCTGAGAATGCCAAAGAATGGGTTGAGCTCTTTGATAATCTGACTGAAGAACAGGTTCAATGGATGTTCGAGTGGTTTCCGACAGAGGAGTTCATCGCCCGATCTAGAGATGCACCTTTCCTGATTCTGATTGGTCTAAGAGGAACATACCCTTATGTCCCTTTTCGAGTTATGAGGCAAGCAGGTAGGAAGCAAGTCATACCCAGGGTCGACAAGATGAGCCATCTTCGAGCTGACTTCCAAAATGATGATAGTCCCCACAAGTGCCAAGCCCAGCACATGTGGCACTGCAAGATAGTAATGGAGAAAGACACCATTGAGCCAGACAGATATCATGTCGGTGGTACCCCTTTCTATTCTGGTTGGTTGGAAGACAATTGGGATGGTCTGGGCAAGCCAGGGTTCGTTCAAGGCCACAGAATTATAGATGAAAAGGTCGAGGCGTAAGTCAAATGCAACTAGTTGCGCAAAAGGATCTGTGAATGTGAGAGCGAACACCGCGAGATACACGAGTCCAACAAGAAGCTGATTGAGGAATGGAAAGACATGGCTATCAGTGCCAATAAAAGGCTAGGATACTTAGAGTGAGGCATAGTAGAACTAGAGGGAAAATTTCTCAAAAGGGTTGAAGACTGTCAAAAGGTTGAAGGGACCGAAGGTGGACATCTAGCCAGAGCATACCTGTTGCTGGGACTTCACGAATTGGGGAAGCTGTTCGAAGGAGCCAAGGATGTCGAGATTGGGGAAGGTCCTTCTGGGATCGAATAGATAGGAATTTACTTTTTCGCTTTATGAATGTAATAAGGCCAATGGCCATTAGTGACCTTTATTTCTTGCTTATTTAGTGTTGTTTTGAGGATTTGTCTATTTTTATCAATAAAATGAGGCATTTAGCATTCTAAGTTCTCCAAATCAATTTGTCTCTAGGCCTACCTCGGGCACAAAGAGGTTCCCAAATTATGACACGCTTTACATTCCGCACTATGTGTTTAAATATTGCAATACTTTTTATAATCCTCACTAACTTGATTACCTTTTGTTTTTATTTTGTTTTCTTTCTTTTTATTCCCCTCCCCAAAGGTTAGTTCGTGCACTCTGGCATCATCATCTTATTTCACAAGATCCAGGGGCTCTCCACCCACTCCTCCTCCATGTCCCTCTAAAGGCAAGAACAAAGGCAAGAATAAAATGGAAGATTTAAACAACATCAGGAAGGAGAACACAGCTGAACGAGTAGAGGCCACTTCCCGCACCGCACCGCACCTCCTCAGAATATCCCAAAAAAGCACAATCTTCTCGCACCGCACCATCACGCTACTCCACCAAAGAACCAATGTAACACTTGCCATACCCCAAACAACACTCCACTACTCATCCCAGAACCTCAGAACTCCACAAACGACCATTTCCACACCCATACACCATGCCACAATAACAATCCTATCTACGTGGAGACTAAGCCACACTCCACCTGACCCATCTCATACACACCTGAGTCTGATGAAAAGGATCTGCTTATTAGGAACTTGGCCGAGGAACTTAAGAAACTGACCAGCCGGATTTAGGGCCTCGAGGGAAGCAAAGGAATTGAGGGGCTGAACTATGAGGACCTTTGCATACAGCCTGATGTCGAACTGCCTGAGGGGTACAAACCTCCTAATTTTGAATGTTTGATGGTACGGGTGATCCAAGGGCCATCTGAGGACCTATTGCGACAAGTTGGTTGGAGTAGGGAAGGATGAAAGGATCCGCATGAAGCTGAGTTTGAAAAGAGATGCATTGTCTTGGTACATCAGCCAAGATCCCAAGAAATGGTCAAGTTGGGTGAGCATGGCATTTGACTTTATGGAAAAATTCATATTTAATACAGAGAACCCACCAGACGTGTTCTATATCCAGAATTTGAAGAAGAAGCCCACAGAGACATTTCGCGAGTATGCTACTCGTTGGAGGTCCGAAGCTGCTAAGGTCAGACCCGCCTTAGAAGAGGAGCAAATGAACAAGTTCTTTGTCTGGGCTCAGGACCCGCAGTACTATGAACGGTTGATGATTATTGAGAACCACAAGTTCTCTGACATTATCAAATTAGGTGAAAGAATTGAAGAGGGTATTAAAAGTGGTATGGTCACAAATTTCGAAGCCTTGCAAGCTATGAATAAGGCTTTACAGTCCGGTGGTGTGTCCAAGAAAAGGGACGTGGGGGCCGTGATGGTTGCACAAAGTACTAAGTCTCCCCTCAAATACCAAACTTACCCAACACCTCCACTCACATACCAGCCAACCCCAAATTACCACCTCCACTTACATGCCGCCACCAACTTATCAATCATCTCCACCCCCTACATATCAACCTACTTCACCCAGATACTCCCAACCCGCTCATGTGTACCACACTGATAATTCTCAACCATCCCATTATCAATCACCCCCTGCACGCCAAAACTTCCCTAGACCTCGACCTAATTTTGATCGCAGACCTCCAAAATAATATACCGCCATCGCTGAACCCATCGACCAGCTGTATGAGAAGCTCAAAACTGCTGGTTATGTCACCCCCATCCCTGCTGCAACCCCTGAGAATCCTTCTCAATGGGTTAACCCAAACAAGTCCTGTGCATACCACTTCGGCAAGAAAGGGCACACCATCGATGAATGCCGCTCTTTGGAAGACAAGATACAGTCTCTGATTGATAACAAGATCATTGTGGCAAAGGAACCCGCTCCAAACGTCCACAACAATCTCTGCTAGACCATAAGGGTGGAGGTATCCACATGATTGAAATAGAAGATGATTGGGATCCCGAGGGATCAATCGGGTTGATCGCAGAAGGTGATGACCCAAAGAAACAGGCAATTACTCTCAATCCGATCATAGTCCAGATCTAACTGTCTGAGGACGCTGAGGTGAATATGTCTATACCTCTTGAGTTTGAAGCAGCGCCACCCGCAAAGACACCGGTACTAATTGAGGTTGAATTCGTGTCTCCGACAAATGCACCCGCACCATTTGAGGTTGCAATCTTGCCACCCAAGGCACATGTTCCATTCAAAGTGAAGATATCCGCACCGATCCTAGTGGCGATATCAACCACGCCACCCTTCTATACAAATGCTGTACCCTGGGACTATACAGCCGAGGCGAGAAGGAAGGGCAAGGTCAGGACTGAAGAAACTGTCGCGGCACAGGGTATGACAAGAACTAGTAGAGTCTATACCCCTGAACATCTAGCTGAATCAAGCAAGCACGCTTCCAATCGGCCACCCCTCATTGAGACAGGTCCGGACGACCTTTGGAGGAAAGTACAAGCCAAGGAGTATTCGGTCATCGACCAGTTGAACAAGACGCCGGCACAAATATCCATTCTCTCTTTGCTGCAAAATTCTGAGACGCACATGAATGCTTTGTTGAAGGTGCTGAATGAAGCGTACGTACCAAATAACATCACTAGCGGGGAAATGGCTAATATGGTAGGACAAGTGCTGGAAAGCCTCAAGATCACCTTTTATGAGGACGAGCTGCCACCTGAAGAGCTGGGGCACAACAAAGCACTGCACATCACCGTGCAATGCGAAGATCATTTCATCACCAGAATCCTAATCGATGGAGGGTCCAGTCTTAACATTAGTCCGGTGATAATGCTCAAGAAGTTGGGTAAAGGGCTGCATGAGATAAAGGATGGAGCAACCAATGTGAAAGCTTTCGATGGTTCTCATAGGTCCACCATTGGTGAGATTAGTCTATGCCTGCAGACGGGACCAACCTGGTTCGAGGTCGATTTCCAGGTAATAGATGTACCAGCGTCCTACAACTTGTTGCTATGACGGCCATGGATCCATGCTGCTGGGGCCGTAGTGTCAAAGCTGCATCAGGCAGTAAAGTTCGAATGGAATCACCAGGAAGTGATCATTCACGGCGACGGTAGCAACCCTATATACAGTCGCCAGACAATTCCGGCGTTCGAGGGAAGAAGGAAGCTGGATGGAGAAGCTTACCACCATATGGAACGGGAATCGACAAAGACAAATGGTGGGTTAGCAAAATCGAGAGTATACTGAGTTGGAGTGGGTACGAGCCTAGCAAAGGGCTCGGCAAGAACCTCCAAGGAATCTCTAAACCCATAAAACTCAAGAAACATGGCACTACCTTCGGTTTGGGATATGAGTACACCTGGGAAGAATTCAATAGCTGGTCGCCACCATGGCGCGGTCCTTACTACCCACTAGAGCAGCCAATACCGCATCTGGAGCAGACCTTCCAACAGGCCGACATTATTTATGGGTCAGATGAAGAAGAAGCACTTGCAGCAGTGAGGAACTTGTTTCTAGAGGACGGTGATATGGATTGTTGCGTTATTCTCGAGGAGGAGTGGGAGGAAGGCCCTTCCATACAGGCTGTGAGCAGAAGGGCACATCTCAAGAATTGGACCATCAGGACAACCAAAGCCCGACGAGCCTCGGGCATTACTATTACTTGTCTTGATGAACCAATGACTGTGAAATGCAATGAGACAACACAACAAATGGACATTGATTCAGAGGAAGATGACATACCTGACGAGATTGTCAAAGAAGTTGAGAATCTTGAGAACAAACCTAAGTCCAACCTGGACGAGACCGAAATTGTCAACCTGGGAGATTCAGAAAATGTCAAGGAAACGCGAAACAGCATTCACCTGTCGCCATCAGAGAAGAAAGAATACACAGAATTTCTAAAGGAGTATGAGGACATATTCGCCTGGTCGTATGATGACATGAATTTTTTGAGTACGTCTATTGTGTCTCACAAACTACCAACCAATTCAATGTGTCCGCCGATAAAGCAAAGCTCAGGAAGTTCAAGCCTGATATGAGCCTGAAAATCAAGGAAGAAGTCACCAAGCATATCAACGCTAAGGTTCTCAGGGTAATAGAATACCCGACGTGGTTAGCCAACATTGTGCCAGTGCCAAAGAAGGATGGGAAAGTCAGGGTCTGTGTCGACTACCGGGATCTCAACCGGGCCAGTCCGAAAGACGACTTCCCTTTGCCAAATATACACATCCTGATTGTCAATTGCGCCAAGCATGAACTACAGTCATTCGTAGATTGCTTCGCTGGTTATCATCAGATCTGGATGGATAAGGAAGATGCTGAGAAAATGGCTTTCATTACACCGTGGGGAGTGTCTGTTACAAGATGATGCCATTCGGCCTGAAGAATGCAGGGGCCACCTACATGAGGGCCATGACTGCCATCTTCCATGATATGATACACAAGGAGATCGAGGTATATGTGGATGATGTTATTATCAAGTCCAAGAAGGCCATTGACCACATAGAAGATCTGAGGAAGTTCTTCAATAGAATGCGGAAACACAACCTGAAATTAAACCCCGCGAAGTGTGCATTTGGGGTTCCTGCTGAGAAATTGCTTGGGTTTATTGTGAGCCGCCGAGGAATAGAACTGGATCCATCGAAGGTCAAAGCCAGTCAAGAACTACCACCGCCAAGGAACAAGAACTATGTGATGAGTTTCTTGGGAAGGCTTAACTACATCAGCCGATTCATAGCACAGTCTACAGTTATCTGTGAGCCGATCTTCAAGATGTTAAAGATGGACGCCGCCACCAAATGGACCAATGATTGCCAAAAGGCCTTCGACAAAATCAAGGAGTACCTGTCAACACCACCAGTCTTAGTCCCGCCTGAGCCAGGTAGACCCTTATTACTCTAGCTCGCAGTGTTAGATGGAGCTTTCGGCTGCGTTCTGGGGCAGGACAATGAAACAGGAAGGAAGGAGCAAGCCATTTATTATCTCAGCAAGAAGTTCACCCCGTACGAGGCCCGGTATTCTCTATTGGAACACACCTGTTATGCTTTGACTTGGGTAGCTCAGAAGCTGAGACATTACTTATGTGCCTATACTACATATCTCATATCGAGAATGGATCCCTTGAAGTACATCTTTCAGAAGCCCATGCCCACTGGCAAGCTAGCCAAGTGGCAAATCTTGTCGAGTGAGTTCGACATTGTTTACGTAACTCAGAAAGCGGTCAAGGGACAAGCACTGGCAGACCACCTTGCTGAAAACCCCGTGGATGGAGAATACAAAACCCTGAAAATGTATTTTCCTGATGAAGAGGTATCATTCATAGGAGAAGACATTGCGGAATCCTATGACGGTTGGAGAATGTTCTTCGATGGAGCAGCGAACTTCAAATGAGTTGGCATTGGAGCAGTCCTAATATCAGAAACCGGTCAGCATTATCCGGTGTCTGCCAAACTCAGGTTCCCCTACACCAACAATATGGCCGAGTATGAAGCCTGCATCATAGGACTCAAAATGGCCATTGACATGAACATTCAAGAGCTGCTAGTGATTGGAGATTCAGACTTACTTACACATCAGGTACGAGGAGAATGGGCAGCCAAGAATTCCAAGATACTCCCGTATCTGCACCACGTACAGGAATTGAGAAAGAGGTTCACGAAGACGGAATTCCAACATGTTCCCAGAATCCAGAATGAGTTCGCCGATGCATTGGCTACCCTATCATCTATGATACAACATCCAGACAAGAATTTCATTGATCCCATTCCGGTGAAAATCCATAATCAACCAGCTTACTGTGTCCATGTTGAAGAAGAAGCAGACGGAAAGCCTTGTTTCATGATATCAAGGAATATTTGGCAAAAGGAGAGTACCCAGAGCTTGCAATCCTACTCAGAAATGCACACTTCAGAGATTGTCCAACAACTTCTTTCACAGCGGAGGAATCCTGTATAGGAGGACTTCCGATTTAGGATTATAAAGATGTGTCGACGCAAAGGAAGCATCCAAGCTACTAGAGGAAATTCATGCTGGGACCTGCGGTCCACATATGAACGGTTTTGTCTTAGCAAAGAAGATACTCTGGGCTAGTTACTTTTTTATAACTATGGAAACGGACTACATCCAGTATGTCCGGAAATGCCACCGCTGTCAGATACATGCAAACATGATAAAGGTACCTCCAAACGAGCTTAACGCAACAAGCTCACCATGGCCGTTCGCCGCCTGGGGAATGGACGTTATTGGACCAATCGAACCTGCCGCTTCCAACGGACACAGGTTCATCCTAGTAGCCATCGACTATTTCACCAAATGGGTCGAAGCAGCATCTTACAAAGCAGTGACCAAGAAAGTCGTGGCAGACTTTGTTCGCGACCGCATTGTTTGTCGATTTGGAATTCCAGAGTCAATCATTACTGATAATGGCTCCAACCTCAACAGCGACTTGATGAAAGCTATGTGCGAAACTTTCAAGATCAAACACAAGAATTCCACAGCCTACAAACCTCAGATGAATGGAGCTGTAGAAGCCTCCAACAAGAATATCAAGAAGATATTGAGGAAAATGATAGAGAAGCATAGATAGTGGCACGAGAAGTTATCATTTGCTCTACTGGGGTATTGCACCATAGTCCGCACATCAACCGGAGCAACCCCCTATATGTTGGTTTACGATACATAGGCTGTCATTCCCGCTGAGGTAGAAATTCCTTCCCTAAGGATCATACAAGAAGCTGAGCTCGGCGACGTAGAGTGGGTAAAAAGTCATTATGAGCAACTAGACCTTATTGACGGAAAGAGAATGAATGCAGTCTTCCATGCTCAATTCTATCAGAACAGAATGTCCAGAGCCTTCAACAAAAGAGTCAAGCCAAGACAGTTCACACCGGGGCAGCTAGTGTTGAAGAAAATTTTTCCGCATCAAGATGAAGCCAAAGGGAAGTTCTCTCCCAACTGGCAGGGTCCATACATGGTTCGCCGGGTTTTGACAGGAGGAGCCCTCATACTTGCAGAAATGGACGGAGAAGTCTGGCCAAAGCCGATCAATTCAGATGCAGTCAAGCGTTATTATGTGTAATCTTTATGCTTTCCTTATATGATGTAAATTGAACTACGCCTGACCTGATTCCCATTTTAGAGGGGATACATAAGAAGCCCTATGGGTCGGTTACAATTCAATAAAAATTTCATTTCCCCCCGCAATTGGAAACTGGGGCAGAATTTTTAGGAGGACCCTCAAAGTTCCGAAGTAATTTCAGCCGATCGCCGCACGAGCAACAGTCAAAAACGTCAACCCATCAAACTAGGGCAGAATTTTGAGGAGGACCCTCAAAATTCTGTAGTAGGAGAGGTTGCAATGTCCTGAACTACGTCACAGTCGTCGGTTCAACTAAAAGCTATCTTTAATTATACATTTATGCCAAACTTTTACAAAATCATGCATTTTAATTATTGAAACTACTTTGTTTAGCAACGCTACCCCAATGATACAGACGGTATCACCAGATCAAAGCCGAACGAGTCAAGCAAAGCCAACGGGGATACGAACTAACCTCCCCCTTACAAAACTCACGATATTTCTTTGGATGCAGGCACTAGGATTGCGAAATCCTTAAACATATTGTACGCCCAGGGGACAAACATTGTTCAAAAATACGATTCTCAGAACCGTTGCACTTGCCAACATTTGCTATCAGCACACACAAGTAATGCTCTGTAGTCACAATGCTCCCAGTAATCACAATGCCGCAATCTGCTATCAGCTAAGAAAACTCTACTGTCATTTGTTATTTTATTTCTTGCATAAGGCTACCATTCTGCCTTCCAATTTGCATAAGGCTACTATTCTGCCTTCCGAGACTAATCGTTGTGTCCATCTGCATTTGCATTGCATAAGGCTACTATTCTGCCTTCCAACTTGCATAAGGCAACCATTCTGCCTTATGGGACTAAACGTTGTCTCCATCTGCATTCTTGCATAAGGCTACCATTCTGCCTTTCGAGCTTAAGCTCTACCTCCATCTGCATTCGCATCTTTGCATAAGGCTACTTTTCTGCCTTTCGAGGCTAAGCTCTGCCTCCAATATTCTTCAAAACTAAGCGCTATCTCAAGCACTATTAATCTCGCTTTTCTTACGGGCTAATCTCTGCCCTTCAATTCGCAAGACTGAGCTCTGTCTTGTCCGCATCATACAAGTGTATCCTTCATGGGCTCAAAATATCGCCAACTCGTCCAAAGGCGTCATCGTTCGGAGGCACCATCTTCATGGCCCGAGAACACCATGTCATGGTCTGAGGATCTCTTTCAATTTTTTTTGCATATCATTATTCAAAGGCGTCATGGTTCGGAGACACCATCCTCATAGCCCGAGAACATCATTTCATGGCCTGCGAATCCTACATCAAACAATCCATGGCCCAGGACATCATGGTCTGAGGACACCATTCCTAACCGCCCAAAGACAACATTCATGGTCCAACGGGAACTTGCATCATGTTTAAATTACGCAATATATGCTTGTATCGTTTATTTGTAGGTAACCGGCGAGCAACGGCTATCCCAGCAGGAGCGATCCCGCTCCAGTTTTCCCAGCCATATCAAATCTCACCATTCCCGCAAACCGTTCTCTCACACGGCCCTAGATGTTGCGTCCCCTCTTGAGATGACTTCAGCGGTATACTTCGCCGATGAATCCTGAACTACATATGGCCTGATTCCTGTAAAACCAGGGATATGTAGGCAACTCAAAAACCAGGGTGCGACCTCAAACTCTTCAAACCGTTTCGCTCGGTCAAAATTGACCATCATATCTTTACCCGACAACTCTTTCATCCTTCCCGGGTAAAGAGGGGCAGCTATTGATACCCAATTTTCCCCCAAAATATTTTTAAAAATTGCATATATACCTTCAAAATCATGCATCAATAGCAATTGGTATTTTTTCATAATTTTCTATATATTTTATTAATTTACCCAGCATTTTATTCCCAATAAATAATTACAGAATTGCATCACAATCGATTTCAAAAGCATCTCTTGATTTAATTTATTATTTATGGTCCTATATAAACCAAATTATTTTATAATTAGCCAAATTGGCATAATTTGGCTACAATTACAATAACTTTGCAATTATAGCCCAAGCATATTTTATACTATTTTTGACCAGAAATTAATCATTTGTATTTTAAAATATTAAATAATTATTTTTAATTATTTTTTATGCATAAAATTCATTTTGTACAATTATCGGCTATTTTTTTAAATTGTTTTATTTAATTTAATTGGGTATTTAACAAATAGCCAATTTTATTTCAATTCTAGCCTAATTAAATCAGACCCCAACCCAATTAAAATAGCCCAAACCCTAGGCCCAATCCATCAATCCTACCCAACCCAATCCCTGGTCCAATCTGGACTGTTGATCAATTCTAATCAACGATCCAGATCCCCCTTTCCTAATTTAACCTAATAGACTACCCCCCCCCC
>NW_017675681.1:34933-61937 GCF_001879085.1 Nicotiana attenuata
AAATATCGCCAACTCGTCCAAAGGCGTCATCGTTCGGAGGCACCATCTTCATGGCCCGAGAACACCATGTCATGGCCTGAGGATCTCTTTCAATCTTTTGCATATCATTATTCAAAGGCGTCATGGTTCGGAGGCACTATCCTCATAGCCCGAGAACATCATTTCATGGCCTGTGAAATGCACTAAACAACTCATGGCCCAGGACATCATGGTCAGAGGACGCCATTCCTAACCGTCCAAAGACAACATTCATGGTCCGACGGGAATTTGCATCATGTTAAATTACGCAATATATGCTTGTATCATTTATTTGCAGGTAATCCGGCGAGCAACGGTCATCCTGGCAGGAGCGGTCCCGCTCCAGTTCTCCTAACTATTCCCGTAAGTCGCTTATTCGTCCAACCCTATACGTTGCGTCCGTTCTTGTAAAACTTCATCGATACACTTCGTCGATGACTCCTGAACTACATACGACCTGATTCCTGTAAAACCAAGGATATGTAGGCAACTCAGAAACCAGGGTGCGGCATAAATCTCTTCAAATCGTTTCGCTCGGTCAAAATTGGCCATCATATCTTTACCTGACAACTCTTTCATCCTTCCCGGGTAAAGAGGGGCAGCTGTTGATACCTAATTTTTCCTCAAACTATTTTTAATTTTGCATATATACCTACAAAATCACTTTTTATAATAATTGGTATTTTTCCATAATTTTCCATATTATTATCAATTTATTTTTCTAATTTATTCAGTACTTTATATCCAATAATTATTCATAAATTTCATTACAAGTAATTTCAAAGTAATTCTTAGCTCAATATATCATTTTAATCCTATTAGGATTTAAATATTTCACAAATTAGCCAATTTGGCATTGTTTGGCTATAATTACAACAATTTTGTAATTATAGCCTAATTGTACACTTTATGCTATTTTAATTCAATAATCAGTCATTACATATTTTAAATATTAGTTAATTACCTTAATTTCACCTATTTAGCTTTAATTTCATTTTATCTAATTATTTGCTACTTTTATTAATTATTTATCTAATTTTGATGGGTATTTAACAATTAGCCATTCTTATGTAAATTATAGCCTAATTAAACCTGGTCCAAATTAAATAACCCACTAGACCCCAAGCCCAATACCCTATCCTACCCGGCCCAATCCCCATTCCATCTGAGTCGTTGATTAATTTGAATCAACGGTCCAGATCAGCCCCTTCCTAATTTAACCCCCTAATGACTACCCCCGTCTCTCATCCCCCCTCCCCCCTCTCATTCTCTCTCAACCGGTCTCTCTATCTCCCTCTCTCTATCTCTGGTTCTCTCTAGAACCTTCTCTTCTCCCTTCCTCTCCGATGGACCCTGTCCACCTTCTCCGGCCACCTCCCTCGCCGGAAACCATGGCCTCTCATCATCTCCTGGCCTCTGCTTCACCCCACGCCGGTTTGACACTACCCTGAGGTCCTCAAGTGAACCTGGAGCGGTTCAACTCCTACCCATGGTCCTTCATGCCATTTTCCGGCTACCTCCGGTCGTTCGAGTAAGATCTATGACTTTTCCGGCTAAAACGGGTAACATTTTAAGGTTTTCTCATCTTCTCCGGGTTCCCTGAAACCCTAACTCTTAAGATTTTCCAATTTCTATTAGATCTGTCTTTGATCTGTGTATATTATGAGCTTTTGTTGTTTTCCTCAAATGTTTTTTTTCGATTTTTCTAAAGTAACTCTTCATCTTCAACTAGGGTTTTAACCCCTTTTTCAAAAAAAAATGCTTTTCTTCTGATTTTTTTTTGTATTAATCTACGACTCTCACTGTGTTTAAACGTTTGTTTGAGCCTTCTCCTTTATGAGTTTAATCTGTTTATTCTCATGAGCTTATGCTAATTTCTCCTAAATTGGTATTGTTCTCTATTTGTGGGTCTTCGAATCCCTGTGATTGGTTCTTCATCGATCTTGCATGATATTCTCTACCGATTCTTGAGATATCCCTTTAATTAAGGCTGGTTTCCTGTTTATCCTTGCCTATAGCATGTTACTCCACTCATGTGTGATATTTTCCTTTGATAAATATTGATTCTCTGTAATTAGAACCTCACTCGAGGATCTCCTTACTGATTTCCAGAATTTGAAATATCTCTTGCCTTATTTCTCTGGTTGATTCCGCTGTCAAACTAATTTGTATATATTTTCCTTAAATAGGATTCTGAACTTGACCTTATTTGCATGCTCTATACCTATATTACACTTTTACTACTTCCTTATTGTGTTATAAGCAGTTTTACTTGATTCCTTTCCTTATTTTGCCATTGCTTCTTACCGTTTGAGTATGATTCCATAATTAAAGGAAGTCTGTATACTAAATTGATTCTAATTAATGTTTATTTCTATAGTTACTGCTGAACTATTATTTTTACCTTATTCTTCCGCACGCTTTCAAACTATATATACTCTATTCATTCATTAGCATAAGATACGAACAAAAATCTGTTCAACTCTCTCTCTCTCACAACTAAAACTCTATATTCTCTCTTCAGTGCTACTTGCTACTATTCTAAGTTAGCCGGCTGCAAGCCAAGGCTAACTACTGCGCCTCTCCTATTTTTGCTTTGTGTTTTTGCTTTCTTCACTTCACCGGTATGTTCTAATTAAGATTTCAGTCCTCAAACCAACATGTTTCTATTACTGTTACAATTCCTTGTATTTTGATATGCTTTTATTTACTATTTTTGTTGTTCAACATGTAATTAGGATCCTGAATTCCCTCTACATGTTAAGTTATGCTTTACTTGTCAATGACCAGCATGTTTCTGTATACTTAGTACATGTTTCTTATGTGAATCCCCATGATTGGTACGTTGGTTTGATCATAGTCTTAGTTGTTTGGTGTTGATATGTTAATTTAATCCAATACCCTACTGTCCCCCCTGATCCTCTGAACCTGTAGGAGTTTCTGATTGTGTGCTCATATATGTTCCTGCCTGCTACATGTTTGCTCTCACATGCTCCATATTTGTCCCTCCAATCCCATTCCCTTGCTTGTGTTTGCTGGACTATTCTTGGTCCTTGGTGTGATGCTAACTTTGTTTTGGTTCTGAGATTGGTATGCATGCTCCTTCAAATTATTTTCATCAGTTAAACTTTGTTATAAAACTATCTCAATTAAGTCTCTCTTTTCAAAATTGTTTCTTACTTACCCTTTTTCAAAACTGTTTTCTTACTTAAACTCTTCAAAACTATGTCGAGTACTCTCACTCTACTTTTAGACCACTAAGTTCTACCCCTTTTGTCTGAGCGTTGCCTTGGGACCCTTGAGCTCCCTCTGAACTTTGACACACAAAAGCTGGCCTTTGCACACTGCACTTACTCTATCTTGGCTATAAAATCTGGGTGTGAGCACTGCCTGGGAGCCCTTGAGGTCCTTAGGGAACTCTGACTCACCCGGATTATGAGAAAAGCTGTGAAATAATACTTGGCATTGAAGACCTGGAGACTTGGGCCTATTCTGTAGGCTCCCTATAATTAACTTCTTATTTTTTCTTTATTTTCAGTTATGTAATTCCTATTCAAAGGCCTGTAATAATTATTTGTAAACGACTCTGGGGTTGGATAGTGAAAAGGGATGGGTAATATGCATGCTGTAGTATAATCCAGGGTAGAAATCATGTTCCTAGGTTTACTTTCTCTATGCGCAATAGCAGCCATGTTTAGGTACAACATGCCAAGCATGCCGTGCATTAGATATCATGCTATTTAGGATTTATATGTACTGTTTTCAGCATCTCATCCATACTTAAAAATCCTGTCTATAGGGTAGATAATAACAATTAATAAGCTGTTATTATGTGATTCTGCCCATGTAAATATGTTCTGAATTTTCATTTAGAAATCCTGCCTTAGGGTAAACGTGTTAACACAATTTGTTATTCATGCACTCACCATATTGCTACCATGCTCCGCACTTAGAAATCCTGCTTTAGGTAAACAACATCAAAATTGTCACTCCTGCCCATTTGAAGTTGTGCATAATTTGACGTGCATTTAGAAATCCTGTTTAAGTTATTATGCATCATGCTGCATTAGACATCATGTTATAGGATCGCACTTATTCAATCACACTAGTCTAAATACAGATGTATAAACAGTCCTCTTGTTCTGAACAAACTGGTAATTAGTCTCTAGATGTTTGCAACATTTAGAATTGCATGCTATTAGGTATACCAACCTGGAATTATTAACAAATCTGAATAACTGCTACATATTATTTTACGCCTAGGCAAGCCTTAGGTAATCAACTTTAAAATAAAACCAGAATCGTCTTTGTGATTAGTGTTTAACTGTCAGCATGTCAAAATCAGTAGGCAAGCCTGATTAGGACTTCCTCTCCGAGTTATGTAATAAATCTGACTCTGCTACCATGCTTAGGATCTGAATTTAGACCTTAATTGTGTATGAGTCATGTTGTTTATGTGTACTATGTGTGGAGGTATATCTGAGCCTTTTATTTGTCTTCCATGCTCCCCTTTAATTGAATTCCTATCCGTATATTATGTGTCGCCTTAGTATTTTACCTTTAAACTTGAGGGTCTGCCTAGAACCCCCTTTTTATAAGATAGAAGTCCTATATTCCTCCGGGACTGATAGGAAGGGACGGGTAACAGCATGCAATAGGGGTCGAGACCAACCCTCGCTTTAATTACCTTCATGGGGTGGAAAATGGTAGATATGGATATGATGACCGGTGCGTTAATACCACGTGTAGCCCCTCTTTGAGGAGTGTCATACCGGGTATTGCATTGATGTGATCCATATTATAAACAAACCTAGGATACCCCTTTACATTCACAAATATGCTCAGATTGTAATCCTTTTCAAAATCTAGCTTTTCATTAACTGTTTTTCAAACATCCGTGTACTTAAACTTAAATCCCCTATTATTTGAGCCATACTTGTTTATTTGCTAAATTGTACAAATCCACAAAAGCTGTTTGGCCGGGAACCACACTGGTGGATCCTGAGGGGTGCCTAACACCTTCCCCTTAGGATAATTTCAAGTCCTTACCCTGTCTCTGGTTACCAAATGTAGTTATAAATGAACCCTCTAGGTGCCCTAACGCACCTTAAATTGTTAGGTGGCGACTCTTCAAAATGCAAACCCCTTTCCCAAAAGGAACGAGTTGTCTCAACCAAAATGTCATAAACCCGATTTCGCGAGAAAAAGGGGGCGCGACACAACCCATATCGCGTCGAACTTCCTCTGAGTCCGTGGGAGTCCAACAATGAAGTCCATAGTGATACGCTCCCACTTCCACTCAGGAATCTCTATCTTCTGAAGCAAACCACCAGGTCTCTGATGCTCGTACTTTACCTGCTGACAATTCGAACACCGAGCTACATACACAGCAATATCCTTCTTCATTCTCCTCCACCAATAATGCCGCCGCAAGTCCTGACATATCTTAGCGGCGCCCGGATGAATAGAATACCTGGAACTATGGGCCTCCTCTAGAATCAACTCATGAAGTCCATCCACATTAGGCACACAAATACGACCCTGCATCCTCAAAACTCCATCATCTCCAACTGTAACCTGCTTGGCACCACCGTGCCGCACTGTGTCCCTAAGGACAAGTAAATGAGGATCATCATATTGTCGATCTCGTATACGCTCAGATAATGAAGAACGAGCAACTGTGCAAGCTAGCACACGGCTGGGCTCAGAAATATCCAACCTCACGAACTGATTGGCTAAAGCCTGAACATCAAAAGCAAGCGGTCTCTCACCGATCGAAATATACGGAAGACTGCCCAAACTGGCTGACTTCCTACTAAAAGCATCGGCCACCACATTGGCCCTCCCCGGATGATACAAGATGGTGATGTCATAGTCTTTCAAAAGCTCCAACCACCTCCTCTACCTCAAATTGAGCTCCTTCTGCTTGACCAAATACTGTAAACTCTTATGATCCGTGAACACCTCACATGACACGCCATATAAGTAATGCCTCCAAATCTTCAGCGCGTGGACAATGGATGCTAGCTCCAAATCATGAACTTGGTAATTCTTCTCGTGAATCTTCAACTGTCACGAAGCATATGCTATAACGTTGCCATTCTGCATCAACACCACACCAAGTCCAATACGAGATGCATCACAATACACTGTATATATGGCCCTGAACCCATGGGCAAAACCAACATCGGCGCCGTAGTCAAAGCTGTCTTGAGCTTCTGAAAGCTCGCCTCACACTCGTCCGACCACCTGAACTGGGCACCCTTCTGGGTCAACCTAGTTATCGGGGTTGCTATAGATGAAAACCCCTCCATAAAACGATGGTAATAACCCGCCAAACCCAAGAAACTCCGGATCTTTGTAGCTGATGTGAGTCGAGGCCAGTTCTTGACTGCCTCTATCTTCTTCGGATCCACCTGAATACACTCTGCTATTACAACGTGGCCCAAGAATGCAACTGAACTCAACCAAAACTCGCACTTCGAAAACTTAGCATACAACCGACTGTCTCTCAGAGTCTAAAGAACGACTCGAAGATGCTGCTCGTGCTCCTCCCGGTTGCAGGAATAGATCAAAATGACGTCAATGAAGACAATCACGAAGGAATCCAAATAAGGCCTAAACACTCGGTTCATTAAATCCATGAATGCTGGTGGGGCATCTGTCGACCCAAACAACATCACTAAGAACTCATAATGCATGTACCGAGTGCGAAAAGCTGTCTTAGGGACATCGGATGCCCTAATCCTCAACTGATGGTAGCCAAATCTCAAATCAATCTTCGAAAACACTTTGGCACCCTGAAGCTGATAAAATAAATCATCAATCCTCGGCAACGGGTACTTGTTCTTGATAGTGACCTTGTTCAACTACCGATAATCGATACACATTCCCATCGATCCATCCCTCTTCTTAACGAACAATACCGGCGCACCCCAGGGCGAGACACTAGGTCTAATGAAGCCCTTATCAAGCAAGTCCTGCAACTGTTCTTTCAACTCTTTCAGCTCTGGCGGGGCAATACGATATGGTAGAATAGAAATGGGCAGAGTGTCCAGAGCCAAATCAATGCAAAAGTCGATATCCCCGTCAGGGGGCATCCCCGGCAGGTCTGCAGGAAAACTTCTAGAAACTCACGAACAACTGGCACGGAATCCATAGAAGGAACCTCAGCACTAGAATCACGCACATATGCCAGGTAAGCCAAACACCCCTTCTCGACCATACACCGAGCCTTCTGATAAGAAACGACCTTACTGGTAGAATGACCAGGAATCCCTCTCCACTCCAATCGAGGCAACCCCGGCAGGGCTAAGGTCACGGTCTTGGCGTGACAATCCAATATGGCATGATAAGGTGACAGCCAATCCATCCCCAATATGACATCAAAATCAACCATATCCAGAAGTAAGAGATCTACACGGTTCTTAAGACCCCCAATAATAACCACACACGAGCGATAGACACGATCTACAACAATGGAATCACCCACCGGTGTGGAAACATATACAGGAGCGCTCAAGGAATCACGAGGCACAACCAAATACGTAGCAAAATAAGATGACACATAGGAGTATGTAGACCCCGGATCAAATAGAACTAAAGCATCTCTACTGCAAACTGAAATCGTACCTATGATAACCGCATCGGAAGCCTCAGCCTCAGGTCTGGCTGGAAAAGCATAACATCGGGGCTGGGCCCCACCACCCTGAACTACATCCCCGGGACGGCCTCCTGCTGGCTGGCCTCCACCTCTAGCGGCCTGACCTCCACCTCTAACGGCCTAACCTCCACCTCTAACACCTCGACCTCCACCTCTAGCTGCCTGACCCCTACCTCTAGCCGGTTGGGCGGGCTGTGGAACACCCGGTGCCTGAACCATAGCACGAAAACCCCGATGCTGAGAACTGCTCGAGGCTCGAGGGCAAAATCTAGCAATGTGTCTCAGATCACCAGAAGTATGATAAGTCTTCGGCTGCTGGGACTGGTGACCCTGAAACTGGCCGTGACGGCCTAAGTAACCACCCTGAAAACTCTGGAGCAGAGGTGCACTGATAGGAGCTGGTGATGCACTGTAGGGTAGCTGATCCGAATACTGCATATGAGAACCACGGCCACCTGGAGCACCCTGAGATGCCTGAAGTGCTGAATGAAACGGCCTGGGAGGATGGCCCCTACCAAAAGAATCCCTGCCTCCAGACGAGGCACCATTGAATCTGCCTGAATGACGAGGCCTCTTGTCAGACCCCTGACCACTGCCCTATGATAGAACCATCTCAACTCGCCGGGCCACATTGGCCGCATCCTGAAAAGAAATCTCGCTCCTTGTCTCCTTAGCCATCTACAATCGAATAGGCTGAGCGAGTCCCTCAATGAACCTCCTCAGTCTCTCTCTGTCAGTGGGAAGTATAATAAAAGCATGACGGGCCAAGGCAATAAATCTGGTCTCGTACTGAGTGACGGTCATAGAACCCTACTGGAGGCGCTCAAACTGCCTCCGATATTCCTCCCTCTGAGTGATAGGAAGAAACTTCTCCAGAAATAGCTGAGAGAACTGATCCCAAGTCAAAGCCAGTGACCCAGCTGGTCTAGCCAAACAATAATCCCTCCACCAAGTCTTGGCGGAACCTAACAGACGAAAAGCAGCAAAGTCGACCCGTTGGTCTCCACTATCCCCATGTTCCAAAGAACCTCGTGACAGCTGTCCAAATAGTCGTGGGGATCCTCTGAGGATGTACCACCATAAGTAGTAGTGAATAGCTTGGTGAACCTGTCCAACCCCTACAAAGAATCAGCAGACATAGCTGCTCCATCACCGGTCTGGGCTACCACACCTGGCTGAACTGCTCCAACTGGCTGAGCTGCTGGAGTCTGAAACTGAGGAGCCATCTGCTCCGGAGTGCGAGTAGCGGGAGTCTGTGCTCCTCCCCCAGCCTAAGAGACGGGTGGTGCTACAGGAAGTAAGCCTTCCTGGGCGACACTCTCCATAAGGCCCACTAGACGGACCAGAGCATCTTGGAGTACCAGGGTAGCGATGAACCCCTCTGGGACCTGAGCTGGCCCTGCTGGAACGGTCTGGGCTAGAGCCTCCTCCTCAAACTCTACCTGAGGCTTCGCCGCTGGTAATGCTACTCTGGGCTGAGCCCTGCCCCTACCTCGGCCTCTAGCACGGCCTCGGCCTCGGCCCTGCCCCTCGTAAGAGCTGCCACTGGAGGCTCGGGCTGCTGATCAGTGGATGAAGAAGCACGTGTTCTCGCCATCTGCGAAAGAACAGAGTAGAAGTTCAATTAGCATTGAGAAGTCAAATCGCACGAAAGAGAAGAATAGATGTGAAGTTATTCCTAAACTCTGTAGCCTCTGGGGGATAAGCACAGACATCTCCGTACCGATCCCTCAGACTCTACCTAGCTTGTTCGTGAATTGTGAGACCTAGGCAACCTAGTGCTCTGATACCGACTTGCCACGACCCGAATTTTCCACCCTCGGGAGTCGTGATGGCGCCTACTCGTGAAAGCTAGGCAAGCCAACTAATAAGGTTCCACACATTAACAATCAACCCAAAGAATTATAAACAGTAAATATAGCTAAACAAATGAAAAAGGAGGAAGAGTTAAAATAAATCCAAATACTCCAATACATGTCTACCCATGAATCTGGTGTCATAAATTCACGAACGACTAAGATTTTTACTACAAATACAAGTCTGGAAAGAAAAGTACAGCTGTTCCCGGAATGAAAAGAGACAGTGGAAAAGCTAATCAGGGAAGGGGGACTTTAGGCTCAGCGGACGCCAGCAGATCTACCTTGGTCTCCCTGGACTGAAGGCAGCTACCTCAACTACTCAACGGTTCCGGTGCTAAAATCTGCACAAAGAGTGCAGAGTTTAGTATCAGTACAACCGACCCCATGCACTGAGTTGTCGAGCCTAACCTCGGCGAAGTAGTGACGAGGCTAGGACACGACAATCATATATACCTATGCAGATAAATCATATATAAGCAGAAACATAATAACAGAAATCAACAGAATAAGGTGGGAATGGGAGATGTTGCGGGGAATATCAGATTCTAACAGTAAACCAATAAGGAAACATCAATAAGGAAGCATAATGAACATTATATATAAATCAACAAGAATAATGAAACGGTAACACGTGCACGGCATCACCCTTCGTGCTATTACTCTCGTCCTCACCATATGAATCAACAGAAACGGCACGACATCACCCTTCGTGCATTACCACTCATAATCATGGCACGGCATCACCCTTCGTGCATTAACACTCATAATATCGGCACGACATCAACCTTCGTGCATTAACTCTCAAATCATGGCACAACATCACCCTTTGTGCATTAACACTCATAATATCGGCACTACATCACTCTTCGTGCTTTACACTCTTCCCCATCCAAATAACAAAAAATAATATGTCCCGGCAAGGGAATCAACAATATCAACAATAATATCCTGGCAAGGGAATCAACAATATCAATAACAATATCCCGGCAAGGGAATCAACAATATCCACAAATGTCCCGGCAAGGGATTCAACTATAACCAATCTCGTTTCAACAATTTATTTACAAAATGAAACTTCAATTTGAGTCAATACTCAATGATAGTTAATTACCAAGAAACTTTCAGAAGCTTTGTTCAACACTAATAATCATCAATTTGAGCATGATCAATACATAATAGAGTCACAACAATCATGGTATAAGACTCACGGGCATGCTTGACACCAACGTATAGATACTCGTCACCACACCTATACGTCGTACTCGATACAAACACATAGCAGATAGACCACAACTCCTATTCCCTCAAGCTAATGTTAAGCCAAACACTTACCTCGATTCCACGGATAATTAAGCCTCTACTACCGCTTTACCTCTCGGTTTCACTTCCAATTCGCTTGTATCTAGCCACAAATTACTTAACGATATCAATAAATGCTAAATAAACCAATTCTAATGCATCAAAATAGATTTCCCATTATTTTCCCCAAAAAGTCAAAAATCGACCCTGGGCCCGCTGGGTCAAAACCCGAAGTTCGAACCTAAACCCGATCACCCCATTCACTCAAGAACTCAACTATGTAATTAGTTTTAAAATCGGACCTCAAATTGAGGTCCAAATCCCCAAAATTTTAAAATCCTAACTTCTACCCAAAAACACCCAATTTCCCATGAAAACCCCTAGATTTTGAAGTAAAATCATGTAAAAAGATGTTATAGATTGAAGAAAATAAGTTAGAGATTACTTACTATTGATTTGGAGAAGTTTGTGCCTTTGAAAAATCGCCTATGTAATGTTTAGGTTTTGAAAAGTTGTAAAAATGAAGAAGAATCCGGTCTGAAATCTCATTTAGCAGGTGCAGTTATTGCAATTGCGAATAGGGGCTCGCAATTGCGAACCCTTCAGAAGTTTGCTACCTTCGCATTTGCGAAGGATAAGTCACATTTGCGACTCCTGACTTTTTCGCATTTGCGACCAAAGTGTTGCATTTGCGAGAATGGCTTGCCCAGGCTTGGTTTACAATTGCGACGCCTGGGTCGCATTTTCCAAGCTTGAGAACTTCGCATTTGCAAAGCCTGATCTCGCAATTGCTAGATCAGAGGCATGTTACACAGCTGCAACATACCAGCAATTCTTCTAAGTCCAAATTCACTCTATGGCCTGTCCAAAACTCACCCGAGCCCTCGGGGCTCCAAACCAAACATGCACGCAAGTCTAAAAACATCATACGGGCTTGCTCCTGCGATCAAATCATCAAAATAACATCAACAACTACGAATTTAACCTCAAATTCATGAAATTCTTCAAGAATATTGAAATTTCCATTTTTTTCAACTAAAGGTCCGATTTGTACCAAATCAACTTCGATTCTTACCAAATTTCAGAGATTCGACTTATTTATTATTTTAAACCTGTACCGGGCTCCGGAACCAATATACGGGTCCGATACCATTAAGAACACGCATCATTTCATTTCAAAAAGCCTTTATATTTTCCAGCAAATAATTTAAAAAAAAAAAATTTCTCGGACTTGGGACCTCGGAATTCGATTCCGGGCATACGTCCAAGTCTCATATTTTACTACGGACCCTATGGGACCTTCGGATCACGGGTCTCGGTTCGTTTACCAAGAATGTTGACCAAAATTAACTTTAATCAATTTTAAAGGCCAATTTCATTATTTTTCTAAAATTTTACATAAAAGTTTTCCGGAAACGCGTCCGGACTGCGCACGCAAATCAAGGTGAGACAAAAAAAAATTTCAAGGCCTCAGAACACAGTTTTAACTTCTATAACAAGAGATGACCTTTAGGGTCATCACATTTTGGTTTGGTGCGGTTTTCCGATTCAATTTGTACACCCCTAACTGTACCACAGCACAGCCTACAGGGACTAGCCTTCAAACAGCACATGGGCAAATTGCAATCTACTGCGAGGCCCATTTAGGTAGTTAGTAGTTGGATCTGCAATTGTATTGCTTTTAAGTTTTCTTATCTCTTCAATTAGTTCCAGCATTAACTACACCATCAATTTGCCAACTCAATCTGTTCCCCAGCTCACACTTCAACCCGACTCGGTCTTCATGTCAAAATAAAGAGGAAATAAAAAAAAATACACCACAATCACATTTTTATTAGGTACACTTTTTTGTTTATGGTATTCCATCTCTTGCTTGTTTCTGGTAAAATTCTTAAGCAGGGGCGGCCCTTCCATAAAGCAAGTAAAGCAACCGCTTTAGGCCCCATATTTGTGGGGGCCCCATTTTTTGTTACACCTAATAGACTATGTATAAGTTTAAAAAAAAGTTATGTAAAGTGAAAAAACTTTGATTTCTTTCTTAAACAAATATAGAGAAGAAGGATTTGCAACCGCTATGATTTCTACCAAGGAAATTGCATTTGAAATGAATATCGCACCTGAATTTCGTAAGAAACGTGTGATACATAGCAAGTAACAATTTGATGCGAATGTTGATAATGAAATCTCAAAAATCTTTCGAAGAGTCCTTTAGAGTTGATTACTTTTATACATAATAGACAAGGCTATTTTTCCATTTCACAATAGATTTGAACAATTTGAAACATATGAAAATATTTTTGGTTTTCTATTTGGCAGTAAAAACTAAGATCACTAGATGTTGAAAATTTGAAAAATATATCGCCTTAATCTTGAATGTTCCTTAAAGCATAATAATCAATTCGATATTGATGATCTAGATTTATTTTCTAAATTAAAAGTATTAAGAAAATAGTACAATTAGAAGATAACAGTTTAACTGATACACTTAATCAAATAGAAAGATTTAATTCTTTTCCAAATGCCTAAATTGTTTATGGAATAATGTTCATAACTCATGTTACTGTTGCTTCAGTGGAAAGAAATTTTCAAAATTAAAATTGATAAAATCTTACGTAGAACAACAATGTCACGTAAAGGTTAAATGGATTAGATATATTGTTAATTGAGAAATACTTATTAGGAGTTATAAATTATAAGAAAATTATTAATAACTTTGTATCTAAGAAAAACTAACAAAAATGGACTTCAAATAAATAATTAAAAAAAATTTAAAAGTAAAGGTCCCTCATAAAATTTCGCTTTAGGCCACAAAATTCGTCGGGCCGCCCATATTCTTAAGGGCATGCAGTTGGCTGTGTTTGCTAATTTTCGCAACAATAGCTTGGCCACCACAAGATTAACCATATTTTATGTGTTTTGGATCTATGTACTTACTTTCAAAGCGTATTTAAACATTTATTTTCAAAATTTTGATGGAGAAAAATCTATCTTTAAGTGATTTGATGACTGGCTATTTAGATTAACGTATATTAACGTAAATCATCAAGGAAAGTGGATCCAGCTGGCCCGCATTTTAGAAGCAAAGCATGTGCCCAATAACATGTTGGAAACTTTTTGGAAAATGATACTTTATGGTTGCTCTAAAATTCATAATCGAAACTTTTTTTTTTTTTTATATATATACATTATGTATGTTATATATAAAAATTATACAAATTTTATATATTTTTCGACTACTAAATATAAATAATTTATTGGGCGAACACTTACATGGCCCGAATCCGATAATAATCACGTACCACTAAATTTCTCTTGTTTGAAAAGTCAAAGGGTACCTCATTTGCTCCCCCATAAATTGCTTCTTTTTTTTTTTGACAAGAAAATCTCATTGGCCTAGAACTTCCTCTGTTGTTTCCAAGAAATCTGTTCAAAATGAATGGCTGCTCTCCTCTAGCTCCCACGAGCAGAAGGTAAGCTAATTTCTTTAATACTTTCCTCTTTCAATTCAAGTTCCATGTTGCCTTTTCTTGTATATATGTATATACGGGGCGGAGCTAGAAGTTCGAATACGGGTTTAGATGAACTCAATAGCTTTTAATCAAAATAGTATATTTATATTAAAAATTTATTAAATATATACAAATATCTTATTTAGAACTCAATTATTAGCAATTGAAACTGTCGTTCTAAAATTTATCAGCACCCATAAAGTTGAAATCCTTGCTCTGCCTCTGACCATAGTTCCTTTTTTATTTCTTTATGTGATAAATTCTTGAAATGCAGATTAGAAGGCAAAGTAGCCATTATCACTGGAGGAGCTAGTGGATTTGGAGAAAGTACAGTAAGACTTTTCCTAAAAAATGGAGCAAAAGTTGTTATAGCAGATGTTCAAGACAATATAGGCCAATCCCTTTGCAATAATCTCAACTATCCAAATGATGTTACATACATCCATTGTGATGTAACAAGTGACTCGGACGTTAAAAATCTCATTGACACAACAATTTCCAAGTATGGCAAACTTGACATCATGTTCAACAACGCAGGAATTCCAGGAAATCTTGATTTTAATATAGTCGATTCGGATAACGAAAATTTCAAAAGGGTATTTGATGTTAATGTTTATGGATCATTTCTTGGAGCTAAATATGCTGCTAGGGTTATGATCCCAGCTAAAAAGGGTGTCATTCTTTTTACTTCTAGTATTGCTTCTGTTAATGCAGGAGAATCACCACATTCTTATACTGTTTCAAAACATGCAGTTGTTGGATTAACAAAGAATTTATGTGCTGAATTAGGTCAATATGGGATTAGGGTTAATTGTGTTTCTCCTTGTGCTGTGGCTACACCACTTTTAGTTAAGGCAATGGGTGCAGATAAGAGTGTGGTTGATGGGATTATTTGCTCGTCGGCGAATTTAAAAGGGGTGGTGCCGACGGCGGAGGATGTGGCCGAGGCGGCGTTGTATTTGGCTAGTGACGAATCTAAGTTTGTTAGTGGACTTAATCTTGTGATTGATGGAGGTTATAGTACTACTAATCACGCTTACATGAAAACTATCCAAAGTGTATTATTTTCCTCAGTGTAGTTTTTTATTAAGTTTTCTTCCTTCTTTCTTTATTTCTCATTATATTTTTCATATTCCTTTGTGGAACCGAAGATTGTTATAAGTATTGAATAATGACATTGGTATTATTATTTTTGATTCAATATAATTTCTCTGGCTGATTTTTCATGTATAGCCTTTTAATTTACATAATGCAAATCAAGCATAAGCTAACTATTTCTATTTTATGTCATATATTGTTAATTGCTAGCTCAAAGACATTTTTCAGTTAAAATATATTGAGAAAGATGTTTAATTTTTCCGATCATAACAGTAGCCACCTACTTTGATTCAAAAGAAAGTCGAAAGGTTTAGCAACAAGCAAATGACTTTCTATCATAGTTGCAAGAGTTCTAAACTTTTGTTGAGCAATGTGCTATTTTCTCTGTCTCAAATTATCTGCCGTATTTCTTTTTTACACGCCCCTTAAGAATAAATAGGAAATTTTTTTGACCGTTTTACTCTAATTTATGTCTCAAGATATAATCGCTCTTCATTTAATACTTACTTATTTAAGGTATTTGTAGTCTTCAAGAACAATTAATATTAAGGGTAGAATAGGAAAAAAATTAATTAATTTACTCTTGGACTTCTAAAATGGTAAATAATTTGAGATAATTATTTTTAGAAATCATGACTGATAATGTGAGACGGAAGGGAATATTCAATTATTGATTATCTTTTGAATTATAAATTGGACGGTATATAAGCTTTATGTCGAACTAGTTACTCCTTTTTAATGTTGTTATTATCTTGATCTAGTCAAATTAAAAACTGAACTTGATCGAACTTAACAGTTGGATAATCAAATAAATATTTATGTTAGTCAAACTCAATGTTTAAAGACCGACAAGATATTGACATCCACAGAAGATTGTGAGCCAAGTGTGTATAATTACTGAAATGGAAAGATAATGCCAATATCATAAAATCGATCATGCAGATGTGAAGATGAGGTGTGACATAAATTGTGAAAATGACCTGTATTTATTCCAAGTATATACGGCAGAGGCACCGACAAGTAACGTATCTCTGCAATCTTTTACTTCTTCCGTTCACTGCCAAGTAAAAATGAACAAAGGAAGTATATATTAAATTATTGACAACAATCTTATTAAATAGAGCACGTGATATTGATGTCCGAATAGTGCCCACCCATTAATCATCTCGGTTATGCTCCAAAAATCACAGTGTTCGTTTTATCTGTGTATACCATCACAAAACGGAAAATGGAATAAAACTCAATCAGTTTATTCCACACAACTCTTTTCTCCAAAGTGACATATATAGTCATTATTCTGGCCAATAACGCATACAAGGATAGAGGCATTTGGGAACCAAACACATTCATTAGAACTTTATTACAGCTTGCTCGAGGGTTGTTACCTATCGTTTTATAATGTATCATATTGTATTATTTTATCTTATAATATTTTGATGAGATCAACGTTTGGATAGATGGTATCGTTTGCCGTCGTTCCATAATGTCACACACCAATAATGTGAAGAATAAACTTACGATATTACAAAGAAAAAGTAGAGTATATACAAGGGAGAATTATTGTATAAAAGGTAGGATAAGTGATAAAATATGATTATTTAATAATAAGGAATGACACGATGAGAGAAAGAAAAAAAAAAGGTAACGATGCGGCCACACCAACAATGTTGGTAAATTAAAGTGACACTTTTCGTCATTACGTAACGATAAATTTAACAATAACAACCATCCAAACAAGCTTATAGAAGTCATTAGAGGGACATGAAGACTTCACTTACCCTAGTAATTACAACAACAACAACCAGTATAATCCCACAAGTGGGGTATGGGGAAGGTAGTGTGTACGCAGACTTTACCCTACCCCGAAGGGATAGAGAGGCTGTTTCCAATAGACCATCGGCATCCTTCCCTCCAAGAACTCCCCACCTTGCTCTTGGGGTGACTCGAACTCACAACCTCTTAGTTGGAAGTGGAGGGTGCTTACCATCAAAGCAACCCACCTTGTCACCTACGCTAGTAATTAGAATGTCATAAAATCTTACTTTCAGATTTTCTTTCTCATGTGGAGAATTGAATGGATTTAAGTTATATATGACAATAGAGATTTCTTGTTGCATTTTTGTAGTGAATTTTAACTTGAGGTTTGTATACGGGTAAAATCGGAGTTAACATACACCCCGATTTTCCGATGGGCCAAACGAAGCAATTAGGCAAGATTATATGGGGTCGGAATCGAAGCCGGAACGCCTCATACTAAGGTCCGAACGGAGAGATCGCCATTGGGATTGATAAGACATTACTTCTCTGATCCCGGAACGAGCTCCGAGACCTCAGAAAACACGATATCGGTTACAGACGACCAACTGAGGGCCGCGATTGTTGAGGTTTTAAGCTAAATTAGGCTTAAAAGAGGTTGAATGGGAAATGGAGGGAAAATAAAATATTTGAGTTTCATTTGAGATTCCCTCCTTGACAAAGGGACATTGTCCCATATTGAAAGAGGAAAAGGTTTTTGATGGGTATATATACAATTGCACTTCTTCTAGCTCTTAAAGAGTTTAGAAGAAGGCAAGCCTCGCGCCGTCATCGTCGTCGCTCGCTCGGCTCGGCTCGGCTTCAGCTTCGGCTTCGGCTTCGGCTTCGAATTTGGATTTGGATTTGGTCAAATGATCGATTGATTGATTAATTTTTTGGACCAAATTTATTTGTTAATAGCAAATATTAACAAAAATCCAACGGAATATTAATATTAAATCCAACGGAAATATTAAACGTTTTATTTCCGTTATCCGTTTTCAGTTTTTTGATTTTGTAACTGAAAATTAATCTCCCTCTTCAATTCCGGGTTTATTGTTGCGTAAATAGCCATTTATGTTATGACTGTTTTACATAAACAGCCATTCTGAAGAGTTGCACCTCTTTAGTTTTGAGCTCAACATTGGCGATAAATACAAGTCCATTCTCTCAGATTTTCCGTACGATTTTCTGAGTTCTCTTCCTTTCTTCTGCATTGTTTTAACTTCAAAGAAAGCAACAGTAAGTGTAATTTTCTACCGAACTTTGTGTTTGTTGAAACATTGGGGTTTGAAGTACCACTACACCAGTGTGTAATTCGTTCTATCCTGGGAGGAAATAATCCACAACCTTGGGTACTAGGAGGGGGTTAAATTCCATAAGGAAACACTGTGAATTCAGTGGGCTCGGATTAACTTCTGTTTCGTTTATTTTCTGTTTATATGTTATTTTATTTTATCCAAAATTATTTTACAAATACAGTATACTAACAAGCTTAAGGAATTTAAATTTATTTTCTGTATTTGTGTTATATTCACTGTTCTAGAGATTAAAACCTTTGTGGTTTTTTACTTTGTTGGAGATTAAAATCTACGTGATTTTGACGTTTGTTTGTGTCATTCTTCTACAGAATATGATTAATGACAACGGGAACCAAGATGTTCCGATGGTGACTGCCAATGCATCGATAAGCAGAACACCGGCGTTCACCAGCGGAAAAATATGGAAAATTTTCCGGGATTGATTTCAAGCGGTGGCAGCAGAAGATGTTCTTCTACTTGACTACTTTAAGTCTACAGAAGTTCATTAAGGAAATGTTCCTGTTCTGCCTGATGAAACTCTAGAGAATGAACGCTTTCTTGTGATTGAGGCGTGGATTTTCTGTGCAAGAATTATATTCTTAGCGGACTGGAGGACAATTTGTATAACGTCTACAGTGGTGTGGAGACTTCAAAAGAATTGTGGACTGCGCTTGAAAAGAAATACAAACTGAAGATGCCGGGTTGAAGAAATTCGTTGCCGCTAAATTTTTGGACTACAAAATGGTAGATAGCAAGTCTGTTATTGCCAAAGTCCAGAAATTGCAAGTGATTATTCACGATCTCCATGCTGAAGGTATAAATCGAATTAATACTGATGTTGAAAGTAGTAATTTTAGTATTTTTGCTAACAGAATTTTCATTGAAGGTCTTGTCATCAATGAAGCATTCCAAGTAGCAGCGATGATTGAGAAGTTGCCTCCTTTGTGGAAGGACTTCAAAAACTACTTGAAGCACAAACGCAAGGAGATATCCCTTGAAGATCTCATTGTTCGGTTGAGAATCGAAGAGGACAACAAAGCGGCTGAAAAGAGAGGCCGTGGAAACTCAACAACAATGGGAGCAAACATTATTGAGGATACTTCTCAAAATAAGAGAAAGAGGAAGCAGGCTTTTGGACCGAAAAGCAACCCAAGCAAGAAGCGGTTCAACGGAAATTGCTACAACTGTGGGAAAGCTAGACACAAATCTACATATTATCGTGCTTTGAAGAAAGACAAGAAGAAGGGTCAAGCAAACATGGTTGAAAAGAACGAAGATGTTGATGACTTGTGTGCTATGCTTTCTAAATGCAACCTGGTGGGAACTCCTAAGGAGTGGTGGATTGATTCTGGAGCCACTCGCCATGTTTCTGTTGTTAGGGAAGCGTTTGCTACATATGCTCCTGTTGGACCCGAAGAGACGCTTTCTATGGGAAATGCTGCAACGGCCAAAATTGAAGAATGTGGGAAAATATTTCTGAAAATGACTTCTGGCAAGGTGGTGACTTTGAATAGCGTCCTTATGTTCCCGAGATTAGGAAGAACTTAGTCTCTGCTGGACTTTTTGTTAAGAACGGTTTTAAGTGTGTCTTTGTATCCGATAAGGTTGTAATAAGTAAGAATGAACTGTTTGTAGGAAAAGGTTACCTCACTGAGGGTCTTTTCAAGCTAAATGTAATGGTTGTGGAGAATAATAATAAAATTTCAGCTTCGTCTCACTTACTTGAGTCAAATGAATTATGGCATATACGTTTGGGTCATGTCAATTATAAAACCTTGCGGAAAATGATTAACTTGGAAGTATTGCCTAAGTTTGAGTATGACAAATCAAAATGTCAAATATGTGTGGAATCTAAGTATGTTAAACATCCTTATAAGTCAGTTAAAAGGAATTCAAATCCTTTATACTTAATTCACACAGATATTTGCGACATTAAGTCAATACCATCTCGCGGTGGAAAGAAGTATTTCATAACTTTTATTGATGATAGTACTCGATATTGCTATGTTTACTCACTTAATAGAAAAGATGAAGCAATAGATGCATTCAAGCAATACAAAAATGAAGTTGAAACGCAACTTAACAAGAAAATCAAAATGATAAGAAGTGATACGGGTGGTGAATATGAATCTCCTTTTGAAGAAATATATTTAGAATATGGAATTATTCTTCAAACAACGGCCCCTTACACTCCCCAATCCAATGGAATTGCGGAAAGAAAGAACCGTTCATTAAAGGAGATGATGAACGCATTGTTGTTAAGTTCTGGTTTGCCACTGTGAGGGGGAAGCCGTTCTTACGGCTAACCGGATACTAAATCGAGTACCCCATAGCAAAACACAATCCATTCCATATGAAAAATGAAAAGGAAGGAAGCCCAACTTGAATTATTTTAAAGTATGGGGGTGTTTGGCAAAAGTGCAAGTTCCTAAAACCAAAAAGGGTAAAAATAGGACCGAAAACCGTTGATTGTGTTTTCATAGGATATGCGACCAATAGTAAAGCATATCGATTTCTGGTTCATAAATCAGAAAATCCCGACATTCGTAATAATACGGTTATAGAATCAGATAATATTGAGTTCTTTTAAAATATATATCCGTATAAAAAGGAATGTGAGTCGATCGGTGAAGGATCTAAACGAACTCGGGAAGAAACAAAAGAAATTACATTTAATCAGGAGGATCCAAGACGTAGTAAACGTCAAAGAACGTCTGCTTCATTTGGACCAGATTTTATGATTTTCTTATTGGAAAATGAGCCTCGAACATTTAAAGAAGCTATGTCTTCTTCGGAATCATTGTTTTGGAAAGAGGCAGTCAATAGTGAAATAGAATCCATATTGAACTACATGGGAATTGGTTGATCTTCCTCCTGGAAATAAACCTTTGGGTTCTAAATGGATTTTTAAGAGAAAAATGAAAGATGATGGCACTATTGATAAATTTAAGGCAAGACTTGTAGTCAAAGGGTATAGACAACGAGATGGTCTTGACTAGTTTGATACATACTCTCCAGTTATAAGAATTACGTCTATACGGATGTTAGTAGCATTAGCTGCAATCTATGGTCTTGAAATTCATCAAATGGACGTTAAGACGACCTTCTTGAGTGGAGATTTCGAGGAAGAAATCTACATGGAACAACCTGAAGGGTTTGTGGTTCCAGGTAAAGAAAAGAAGGTATGTAGACTTGTTAAGTCCCTTTACGGACTAAAACAAGCACCAAAATAATGGCATGCGAAATTTGACCAAATAATGTTGTCAAATGGTTTTAAGATAAATGAATGTGATAAATGTGTGTACATTAAAAATGTTCCAAATTACATAGTCATTGTTTTCTTATATGTGGATGATATGATGATAATGAGTAATAACATTGCCAACATAAATGCTACTAAGCGTATGCTCACTAGCAAGTTTGATATGAAGGACTTGGGAGTTGCTGATTTAATTCTGGGATTAAGATCCATAAGACTCCTCAAGGTCTGGCATTGTCACAATCTCATTATATTAAGACAGTACTTGAAAAATTCAAGCACTTAGGGTTTAAAGTCGCAAAGATTCCAATTGACATGAATCTTGCATTAGCAAAGAACAAAGGCAAAAGCATATCACAATTGGACTATGCTTGTGTGTTGGGATGCTTAATGTATATCATGAATTGTACACAACTAGATATAGATTGTGCTATAAGTAAACTGAGTCGATACACGAGCAATCCAGGTCAATCTCATTGGATGGCAATGAAACGAGTTTTGGGATATTTTAAACATACCCAGGGCTTTGCTTTGCACAATAGTAAATATCCTGCAGTGATTGAGGGATACTGTGATGGAAATTGGATCACCGGTTCAGCTGATTCGAATTCCACAAGTGGATATGTACTCACTATTGGTGGAGGAGCGGTATCTTGGAAGTCCAAACAAACTTGTATTGCCCGCTCTATAATGGAGGCTGAGTTCATAGCCTTAGATAAAGCCGGTGAAGAAGCTGAATGGCTCGGAAATTTCTTGGAAGACATTCCATTTTGGCCCAAACCGTTGGCACCAATATGCATACATTGCGATAGTCAAGCGGTAATTGGAAGGGCTGGGAGCGTTGTATATAACGGTAAATCTCGTCATATACGACGAAGACATAAAACTGTTAGGCAACTACTCTCTAAAGGAATTATCACGATTGACTATGTAAATTCAAGTGATAATATGTCGGATCCACTTACAAAAGGCCTAACTAGAGAGGTAGTTGATAAATCATCGAGGGGAATAGGACTATGGCCAAGAACAAGTCATTGTGGCGGTAACTCTGCCTAGAAGACTGGAGATCCCAAGATCTAGGTTCAAGGAGATCAAACAGAGTCATTAATGACGGTTCAACATTGTCAACTAAAATGTTGGTCCATTCTTGTGATGAGATAATGTTAAGTACCAAGGATAAAGCATTAAGGATTTTTAATGATTTCTAAATTTGATACGAGGTATATCAAATAGTGTATCTACGGAATGACACATTTAGGAATCACCTATATAAGTGTGAAGTGTTAGCTGCTTTAAGGAGAATTTTGTAAGGCAAGTTCTCTACGCACTTATGAAACCGGCGGTGTTCATGGCTGAAACGAACACAACAATGAGAATCAAAGACGGTTTAGGGTTGGTTGTGTGACTTATGGTTGTCTAGGTATACACAAAAGTTCGACGGTTCAAAGATATCAAATCTACCGATTGACCGAGTATATCCGACATAAGTTCACTACAGAAAGTTCAAAAGGAAACCTACTTATCCAGATGCAATTAGTCCTTGCTTGCAAATCACACAGCTTTTCATGCTTATTTCCGTGATATAGTCATTCCCCATTCATGTGGGGGATTGTTGAGGTTTTAAGCTAAATTAGGCTTAAAAGAGGTTGAATGTGAAATTGAGGGAAAAAGAAATATTTGAGTTTCATTTGAGATTCCCTCCTTGACAAAGGGACATTGTCCCATATTGGAAGAGGAAAAAGGTTTTTGATGGGTATATATACAATTGCACTTCTTCTAGCTATTAAAGAGTTAAGAAGAAGGCAAGCCTCGCGCCGTCGTCGTCGTCGCTCGCTCAGCTCGGCTTCGGCTTTGGCTTCGGATTCGAATTCGGATTTGATCAAAAGATCGATTGATTGATTAATTTTTTGGACCAAATTTATTTGTTAATAGCAAATATTAACAGTAATCCAACGGAATATCAATATTAAATCCAACGGAAATATTAAATGTTATATTTCCGTTATCCGTTTTTAGTTTTTCGGTTTTGTAACTGAAAATTAATCTCCCTCTTTAATTCCCGATTTATTGTTGCATAAATAGCCATTTATGTTATGACCATTTTACATAAATAGCCTTTATGAAGAGTTGCACCTCTTCAGTTTTGAGCTTAACAATGGCTATAAATACAAGTCCATTCTCACAGATTTTCCATACGATTTTCTGAGTTCTCCTCCTTTCTTCTGAATTGTCTTAACTTCAAAGAAAGCAACAGTAAGTGTGATTTGCTTCCGAACTTTGTATTCGCTGAAACATTAGGGTTTGAAGTACCACTACACCAGTGTGTAATTCATTCTATCCTGGGAGGAAATAATCCACAAACTTAAGTACTAGGAGGGGGTTAAATTCCTTAAGGAAACACTATGAATTCAGTGGGCTCGATTAATTTTTGTTTCGTTTATATTTCTGTTTATATGTTATTTTATTTTCTCCAGAATTATTTTACAAATACAGTATACTAACAGCGATATCCGAACCCCATCGGATATCACGGCGCAGTCTCAGCCCGTATCTGCAGCGGATCAGTGATTAACAAAAAAGAAGATTTTTTTTTTACCTTTTTTAGAATTGTACTAGGGGTAAAACTCTCCTACTATATAAAGGGGGATAGTTTCTATTTAATGGACACATTGTAACACGCATATAGAAGCAATACAAACTTATTTCTTTAATTTCTAGCTATTAAAAAGTTCTTATTTTAATCATAGTTCTTCTTACATATCTGGCTTCGAACCGAGAATTCGGCCGAGGGTAGAACTATTGTTAAGCTTAAATCTGAGCCCAGTCTCAACGTCACAACTGGTTTGGTTATTTATTTTTGTCCTTATTTCGTTGATCGAACATCCTTAATTACTTGTATTGAATCAATCCACATATCCTTAAAATCGCGTATAAATTTAATTGTTATCCATTTCAAGAGTAACCAGTTTGGCGCCCACTGTGGTGCTAAGGATAATAGTGGTGGTTTAATACAAATTTACATAACACACTCTATCTTACGCTTGTTCTTTAAGTTTTCAATTTCAGGACAACTTAAAAATATCAAACTCTCAGTCTTCATGGCGAGTTTGGCCATCATGGCGAAAACAACAATATGGTGCCTAGTAATGGGTACCCCCTGCTGATTCCAACGGAGTCCCAGTTGTAGACCCAGTCGATGCTAACTCGCATGTGGCCGTCGATGCCAACTTGCCTACCGACCCCGAGAACAGCGTTCGCGGAGGAGCCCGACTAATGGCTCAAGGAGCGCCCGAAGGCGAAGGCGAATGGGTCAGTCTACGAGTGATCTTCAAAATATTACATGCCCAACAGGTTAAAAGCCGCGCCCCCAGTAGGGTTGAGCCCGAACCTTCCCGAGAAACCACCCGGAGAAATGAGTAGATCACTTAAAGGTTGGTTGGGACTGAGACCGGTGTCAGCCCCGAAGTAATGAAGATGCTTGAAGAATTAACGAAACGGGTGGAATCAGGTGAAAAGAAAATTAAGGCAAACCAAAAGAAGGTAGAGACATATAATTCTCGGGTCGACCAAATCCCATGAGCACCTCCAATACTGAAAGGCCCGGACTCCAAGAAATTTTCCAAAAGCCTTTCCTTCCGAGCGCGACACCAAAACCAATCCCAAAGAGGTTTCTTATACCCGATATTCCAAAATATAACGGAACCACGGATCCAAATGAGCATGTGACCTCCTACACGTGCGCCATCAAAGGAAACAACTTAGAAGATGATGATGGTAGGCTATAATCACGTATTTTAGTCGTTTATTGCACTCTAATTTACTGCACTTTAATTGTGTTTGAGCTTTAATCGCTATTATTTGCACTTATTGTGTGTTTTATGCCTTTTAGGAGTGATTCCAAGTGATGTAGATGTTACAGAGCTAATTCGAGCTACTTGGAGCTTTGAATTCTAAGTAAATCCCAAGGGATTAAGCCGGAATCACGTTTTGGGGTCGAGAACCACATATGCATATCAAAAATCAAGAAAAACCCGTACTCTAAGAATATTCCACAGCCGTGGCGCGTGGGGCGTCGTGGCTATACAAAAGTTGCTGCTGTAAAAAGTGTCAAGGCTCATATGATCTCCACTAATGCCCAGCATGGTGCGTCACCCCATGCGGCACACCTGTGCAATTTTTACAGAGTGAAAATCCTATTTCGGTAAAGAGAAGGCAGTTTCGTCTGGGCCCGACCCTACTTGGTATAAATACATGAAAAAACATTATTTTTTAGACTTTTGACATACTTTAGACCTAAAGATGCTAAGGAAGAGTTGGGGAAGCAAAAGCACAAGGAATTCATCATTCAATCCCCACTCAATAGACGAGTTTGGATCATTTTATGTTTTAACATATTTTTGATGAATTGATCTATATCTATGGAGTAGTTAACTTTAGGGTTTAATGGATTTGGTGTACTGATATTTGTTTTTGGATTATAACTCTAGTTTATGTATTGAAGCATTTTTGGATGATTTAGTTATTGCATCTATATTCACTTGTTCATGTAATCGAGAAAGGCATAACTTGTGATATCTTTGCATTACTTTGTTGGTTGAATTCATTAATTCTTCTTAGTAATCGGAAGAGGCTAATTGAATTGTTGATTAAACCTAGTTAGGAGGATAATCGAGAGAGGTTCTTGATCACGCCCAACTATGCCTTATAAAAAGGACTAAGCGGTCGCTGCAAATATAATCCGGTTTACAAGTCTGGAGTCGAATCCCACAGTGAACTATGGTTTAGCTACAGCTGTTCACTATCACCAAGAAGACAAGCTTGAACAATTCCTAACTTATAGATATTAAGATTCTTGTGTTTAACTACTTAACTAACAAATTAAAATAGTAAATTAACAACTAACGATACTGAGGGTTAGAGAAAAGATTAAGGAGGTCTAGAGTTATAATTTCCCCTATTGTCGGAATCCTTCCCGCCATGTCTTCTATAATTTTGCCTAAGTATTCTCTACCGATCATGAGCACTCTTATTACCGTAAATCTCTCCCGAGTAATTACGACAATTTACTAGACGCACTCTCCCGAGCTACGCTAGCTGGCTTTTAATACAGCTCACTTCAGATCGCACCCAAGGCTTCGTTATCCCTAATTCCGCCTTTAAACCCTCGGTTATTGATCCCTCGTATACTTTGGGAGTGGTGTTGT
>NW_017675682.1:0-28487 GCF_001879085.1 Nicotiana attenuata
TTTTCCCCTTTTCTAGAATTTTTTCTATGCACTTACACCCATTCCTAGTTTCTAAGTTCTGCCTCCCTCCTGTGAGCCATGCCTTGGGACCTTGAGTTCCCTCTGAACTTGGACACTTGAGGGCTGGCCCTTCCACACTGCACTATGTCTCAATCTTGCAATGTATTTGGGTGTGAGCACTGCCCGGAGTCCATGAGGCTCTTAGGGAACTCTGACACACCCCAAATGAGAAAGGCTTTGGATCTTGGTCTTTGGAATTGGTTTACTTCATGCTTCAGGCAGGAAACTCTGAATCAGGCTCTCCTTGGTTGTAATTTTTTTTTATGATGTAATTTCTTTATTTTATTTTGGTCTGTAACAATTTTGTAATAAACTTTTGGGGTGACTAGTGAAAAAGGGAAGGGTAACCATGCATGCAAAGGGGTAGATATCATGTTCATAGGGAATATTTACACTCATGTATCCTGTTTTCAGTTTTCACTTCTGCATCTCATATAGAGACCATGTCTATAGGTTTCTGCACTTTTGCACCTCATATAGAGACCATGTCTATAGGTTTCTGCACTTTTGCACCTCATATAAAGACCACGTCTGTAGGTTTCTGTACTTCTGCATTATATAGAGACCATGTCTATAAGTCATTTCTGGAATGCTGCATATCATATAGATAATATGCCTATAGGACTTCCTGAATTTTGCATCTGCATCTGTTACTAGGCAAACCTATTTATAGGTTTAAATAACTAACAGCATTTTAGATACCATGCCTATAGGACTTCTGCACTCTTGTTTCGATCAGTAACGCCTAGAAAGCATGCCTATAGGAACCATCAACTAAATCTGAATCGTCCATGCGCTTATGAGTCTAAAATTAGTAGCAACAATAACGACTGCAGAATTTATATTCCTGTAATTGACAATTTCTTTCCCTTAAAATCAGTATACTTCTTTTCAGAAACTAATAGATATCATGCCTATAGGTTTTCGTTTAACACTTAGGCAAGCCATAGGGTAACTTGTAAATTGAATCAGATTCTATTAACTACGACCAACAGGCAGGCCTGATTCGGGCTTCTTATCTGAAATATGTAATAGATCAGTTTGCCACAGCTCTTAAGTTTAATCAGACCCTAATCAGTACGTGTAAGACATGCTAAACTATATGCTTCTTTTTGTTTTTAAGGAGGTTTGTCTGAGCCTTTCTATCTGCTATGTGCTTCTCCCCATATTTGTTACATACGTGTTTTCATTGTCGCCTTAGAATTTTGTCCTTTGAAAATACAAAACCTCACACCCCTTCCCTTTAGGATTAGTAGTCCCAAATACCTCCGGGGCTGATAGGATTGGGGCGGGTAATAGCATGCAATAAGAAAACGAGACTATTCCGCGCTTTAATACCTTAACGGGGTGGGAAAGGGTTGATATGGATATGATGACCACGCGATAACACCACGTGTATAAACGGTTACCGGGTGTTGTGTGGGGTGATCCATATTATTTGTAAACCTAGGACCCCCCCTTCCTTTCCATGTTTATTTTATTCAGAATTTCAAAACTGCTTTTTTTTTTCAAACTTCAGCTTCTTTAACCTCTTTTAATTACTTACCACGATTATGTGAAAATCCCCCTCTTTTACTTGTTTATTCAGAACTTTAAAACTGCTTCTTCTCAAATTTCAGTTTCTTTGACTGCAATTACTTGCAACAATTATGTGAAAACCCCTCCACCCACCCTCATATTTGTAACTCCTATTTGTCTATTTGTTGTTTGCACTTAAAGTCACAATTATAGTATGGCCGGGAACCATACTAGTGGATCACGAGGGGTGCCTAACACCTTCCCCTCGGAATAATTTCAAGCCCTTACCCAATCTCTGGTTTTCTAAATCAAAGTTCTTCTTAGTGTCCTAATGCACTTAATCATTAGGTGGCGACTCTTCAATCCAAACCCAATTTCCAAAAGGACACGAGTTGTCCTCCCAAATGTCATAAACCCGATTTCGCGAGAAAAAGGGAGCATCGACAACTGAGTCAGAATCAGACGCCACCCGGGAGGGCACATACTCACTTCTCTCTAAATGGGAAGCAGCTCTATCAGTAGCCCTTATTGACTTTCTGGTCTCCTTATTTGCCTGCCGAGCTTGGGGGGTCAATCTTATCATTCCTCGTCCCCTACCCCGGGAGGACTCAGCTTTTCCTTTTTGTTTGTCTCCACCACCTCGTGATTTGACCATTTTCTACAAGCGGAATTCATTCTGTTATTGTTAGTATCATAGTACCAGATGAAGCAGTGAAGATTATGATTTCAGACAGTTGATAATGTAAAGCAGAATTGCAGACCGGCGGTCCGCAAAAAATGAAGTGCGGCCGCAAAGAGACCACCGCGGACCGCACAAAATGGCTTCACGGTCCGTATTGAGGTGGGGGTCAGACTACCCACTCTCTGACCAAAGCCACCGCGGACCACAAGAATTATAGTGCGGCCGCGGTAAGGCACCGTGGACTGCACAAAATTCACTGCGGCTGCGGTCCTCAAACCTTTACTCCCTGAAGTTTTACCATCGCGGTCCGCATAAAATGCCATCACGGACCGCGGTGAACCTCATTCAGTAGCACCAACCTAGGATTTCAAATTTTCTTCACATTTTTACTTAATTTGCACATATTATTGATCCCCTAGGTGTTTAATCATCATTCTTCACTAACTAACCCTAATCTAAACATTATTATGTAACTCTAAGCTACAAACTAAAAGAAAAAGGGAAGAAAAAGAAAAAGAAGCTAACAAATTAAAATAAAATAAAACAATGTGCTCTTTCAACATGTGCTAAGGGAGGGAAACAAAGTTGCAGATTTTTTAGCTAACCTTGTGTTTTCTTTTGCAGGTACAATCATATTTCACTCTTATCAAGAATTACCAGCTGAAGGAAAAACATTAATTAATATGGACAAATCCCAAATTCCTAACTTAAGGATTAGGATTGCCAAAAGGAGAGCTCCGGATTGATGTATAAGTTATCATATTAACTGCCAAAACTGTGTATTGCATTATTCTGGAAATTGTTGGATGACTGCTCAGTGGTATCAGCATGGTCTAATGCTCAGTCTGAGGGTGATTTAACAAGTTTCATAATAGTTGCTAATATATAGGTAAGGCAGGATCGTTCACAGGTTTTCAGTGGTTATCAGCACACTCTATAGGCAGAACTGGTAGTTCGAATTCTACTGCACTTGTGTTGTTTGATTTGCATTGTTGGACAGCCTTAGAATGTTACTCAGTGGTATTAGTATGGTCTCATACTCAATCTGAGGACATTCTAGGGACATATAGCTACAGGTACACATTGCAGTGGACATTGCTGCAGCATCAAAGGTCTAGGAACAGAAAGGTGGTGCCTTACACAACATTGCTCTCATGGTTTGAGGTAATATGCAGTCAAAATGCAGAGGTTCAACACTGGAATTCTAAATGGTTAAGTTACAGCTCTATGCTCGTTAAATTTGATCTAGCATGCTGGATAGCACTTGACTATGAGTTGTCACACTTCTTATTAGCTTCGTTGTTGGTATTGTGTTTTCATTTCTCAGTGGTATTAGTGTGTTTACACACTCATTCTGGGGATGGGAGTGCAGTATTTAGCTCTCAGTGTAAGCAGGTGACATGTTCAGATTCATATTGGGGCACCACTCATGCTTGGAAGTTATTGTTTGCTTCAGTACTGTGGAATTGCAGGTTGGAATTCTTAATTGCCCATACCCTTCATACCCTGGCGCCCGGTGAGAGTTTGATAGGTGCTACTTGGTATCAGAAATGGGCATTAGAATTCACACTCATCTGCAGGAGGATGAAGCATTCAGTTGATCAAATTGTAATAGCTAGATATATTAGTTATTTACCAGCTTTTCTAGGTAGCAATTTCAGACTTGTTTTATTTGGATTTGGACATCTTGTACATTTTGGACCCAATATTGGGCTGTTTTATATATATTTTAGCCACTAGGCATCCTGCCTAGGGGTATATTTGCGGAAAAAAAAAACAAAATTAAAGATTAGGAAGAGTTTGAAGTACCAGATATGGGATGCAGACAGATAATTGAGAGACAATGCGTTAAGTTTGTGTTTAGGGCTAGTATGAACAGTGATTTTTACTATTGAGTGAGCAAAGAACGAAAAGGGTAAATGAAGCCCTAAGGTCCTATTTATAGAAAATGACCCTGGGACCCACTATACCTACCCACTGCGGACCGCACAAAATGGCACCGCGGTCCGCGATATTTGATGGGGAAACAACCACTGCGGACCGCAAGAAATGCTCTGCGGCCGCAGTGGTCCACCGCGGACCGCACAGAATGCAATGCGGCCGCGGTGACAAACTTCAGAGAACCCTATTCTTTTACCAATCACTACTGCGGACCGCATTGATTTGTTGCCCCCGCACTAAGCCCTTTGCGGCCGCAAGAAATGCAATGCGGCCGCAGTGCAAACTTCAGAGAGTGCACATTTTTCACAACTTGGTCCTGCACTGCATCAGAAACAACCCTACACACATCTCAAAACCACTTAGTCCAAAAACAAATCCTATACTAAAAAGAAAATCAAAGAAAAATAAAAAGAAAGACACATGGATTGCCTCCCAAGAAGCGATTAACATCGCGGCACGACGCAGGTTACCATCAAATCACTTGAGATGGATCATTGCCACCACGTGGCTGTCATCAATCTTGCCAAGATAATGCTTGACTCTGTGCCCATTAACTCTGAAGGTCTCACCATTTTAAGTCAAGTGCACCAAACAGAGTCACAAGCACCGCTTCAAAAGGTCCACTCCATTTTGACTTAAGCTTTCCCGGAAACAGACGTAACCGAGAATTGAACAAGAGAACCAAATCACCCACTTTGAACTTTGCTTCGAGCATACTTGTCATGAAGGTACTTCATCTTGTCCTTGTACAAGGACGAACTGGAGTAGGCATAGAATCGGAATTCATCAAGTTCATTAAGCTGCTCCACACGAAGATTTGCTTCCACATCCCATTCAAGATTCAGCTTCCTTAAAGCCCACATGGCCTTGTGCTCTAACTCAACCGGAAGATGGCAAGCTTTCCCAAACACCAACCGGTACGGAGACATACCAATCCGAGTCTTGTAAGCAATCCTATAAGCCCATAGAGCATCATCCAATTTCTTTGACCAATCGCTCCTATTTGCATTGACCGTTTTTGACAATATACTCTTGATTTCCCTGTTTGAGACTTCAACTTGGCCACTCGCCTGAGGATGATAAGGAGTAGAAACTTTGTGATTGACACCATAATTTGCAAGCAAAGTGTCAAAAGCTCTATTACGAAAATGCGACCCTCCATCAGTTATGATTGCACGAGGAGTGCCAAACCTAGTAAAAATGCTCTTTTTGAGAAACGCAACAACACTCCGAGCCTCATTGTTAGGTAAAGCCACGACCTCCACCCACTTTGAAACATAGTCAACCGCCACTAGAATGTATGTGTTCCCACATGAGCTTACAAATAGGCCCATGAAATCAATGCCCCACACATACAAAATATCAACTTCTAGAACGGTGTTGAGAGGCATCTCATTTTTCTTTGAAATTCCACCCGCTCTTTGACATTCGTCACACCTCTTCACAAGTTCACTTGCATCTTTATACAATGTTGTCTAGTAAAACCCACAACTAAGAATCTTCGAAGCTGTCCTCACCCCGCCATGATGGCCACCATAGGGAGAAGAATGACAAGCCTCTAAAATACTCAACTGCTCCTCCTCTGGGACACACCTTCGGATCACTCCGTCGGTGCACATCTTGAACAAGTACGACTCATCCCATAGAAATCCAAACTATCCCGTTTGAGCTTCTTCCTTTGGTTAGAAGAGAGCTCACACGGGATTATACCAGTCACAAGGAAATTAGTAACATCTGCAAACCATGGCATAGCATTCATCGACACAGAAAGTAGTTGCTCATCGGGAAATGTATCATTGATCTCTAGGCCATCACAGGGCCTTCCCTCCTCCTCCAAGCGGGACAAGTGGTCCGCCACTTGGTTTCTACCTTTCCGGTCTATAATATCCAAATCAAACTCTTGAAGTAACAAGACCTATCACATCAGCCTAGCTTTGGAATCTTTCTTCGTCATCAAATACCTAAGAGCGGCATGATCGGTATGCACTATGACTTTGGTGCCCATGAGATACGGCCGAAATTTTTTCATTGCGAACACAATAGCCAACAACTCTTTTTTAGTCACCGTGTAGTTCCTTTGGGCATCATTCATTGTCTTGCTCGCGTGGTACACCGGATGAAACATTTTGCTCACTCTTTGACCCAAGACCGCCCCAACCGCAACATCACTCGCGTCGCACATGAGCTCGAAAGGCAAGCTCCAATTGGGTGTGGTAATAATAGGAGTGGTGGTCAACTTGTGCTTGAGAAGTTCAAATGCTTGCATATATCTCTCATCAAACACATACTTAGCATCCTTTTCCAATAACTTGCACAAAGGATTCACTACCTTCGAAAAATCCTTGATAAATCTCCGGCAGAACCCCGCATGCGCAAGAAAACTTCTAACCCCTTGACAGAAGTAGGGGGAGGAAGCCTTGAAATCACCTCTATTTTAGCTTTGTCCACTTCTATACCATGCTTCGAAATTTTGTGTCCAAGAACTATGCCCTCCTCAACCATGAAGTGGAATTTTTCCAATTGAGCACAAGATTGGTTTCTTCACACCGGGCCAACACCCTATCAAGATTCTCAAGCGTTCATCAAATGAGTCTCCCACCACACTAAAGTCGTCCATGAACACCTCCAAAATATCTTCCACCATGTCGGTGAAAATGGCCATCATACACCGCTGGAATGTAGCCGGTGCATTACACAACCCGAATGGCATCCTAGAAAAGGCAAAGGTACCATATGGGTAAGTGAAGGTAGTCTTCTCCTGATCTTCCGGAGCAATCAAAATTTGGTTGTATCCAGAATACCCATCCAAGAAACAGTAAAAGGCACGCCCAGCAAGTTGATCAAGCATCTGGTCAAGGAAAGGTAATGGAAAGTGATCCTTGCGGGTCACTTTGTTCAGTTTGCGGTAGTCCATGCACACCCTCCATCCAGTGACTGTCCGGGTAGGAATTAGTTCATTTTGCGCATTGGTCACCACGGTCATACCACTCTTCTTCGGCACACAATGCACCAGCAAAGTCCAAGAGCTGTCAGAGATGGGGTACACAACCCCGACATCTAACCACTTGATCACCTCCTTTTTCACAACTTCTTGCATTGCCTCGTTCAACCTCCTTTGATGTTCCAAGGAGGGCTTTGCATCATCTTCAAGAATAATCTTGTGCATACAAAAGGCGAGGCTTATTCCCCGAATATCAGCTAAAGTCCATCCAATTGCCTTCTTCCGCTTTCGGAGCATCGCCAATGTGGCATCTACTTGCATGTTAGTAAGACAAGAGGAAAGAATAACTGGCAAAGTTGAACTAGGGCCTAAGAATCCATACCTGAGGTGTGGAGGCAACGACTTCAACTCCAACACCGGAGGTTCCTCAATTGAGGGCTTTGTTGGTGGAGTCTTCCTACTCTCAAGATCCAAAGAGAGCTTCCGAGGCTCATAAGAGTAAGAGCCCATTCCATGTAAAGCATTGACACACTCCACCCGGCCTTCATCCTCATTGACATCAAAATTCAACAAAACCACCTCTAGAGGATCCTCCGCATTGATCATTGCACTAGTATCATCAATTATCACTGCCGTGACAAGATCCACAAATGAGCACACTTCAGTACAGTTGGGCTGCTTCATTGACTTACACACATGAAAGACCACTTTTTCATCACCCACTCGGAAAGTGAGTTCCCTTGCTTCCACATCAACTAAGGCCTTCCCAGTAGCAAGGAAAGGTCTTTCTAAAATTATAGGCACCTTAAAATCAACCTCACAATCGAGAATCCAAAATCAGCTGGCAAGATGAATTTGTCCACCCGGATGAAAACATCATCTATTATACCCAAGGGCCTCTTCATCGATCTATCTGCCATTTGCAACCTCATGAAAGTCGGCCTCGGCTGTCCAATACCCAAAGTCTTGAAAACTGAATAGGGCATCAAGTTGATATTCGCCGCCAAATCATATAGAGCTTTAGCAAAGTCTGCACTTCCAATAGTGCAAGGAATGGTGAAAGCACCGGGATCCTCTAACTTCGGAGCCATTGAATGCACTATAGCACTAACTTGGTGGGTCATCTTGATAGTTTTACAGTCCATGAATCTTTTCTTCATCACCAAATCTTTCATGAATTTAGCATAGCCGGGCATTTGCTCCAAAGCCTCCACCAAAGGCACATTAATGGATAAGATCTTCATCATGTCAATGAATTTTTTAAACTGGTTCTCATTTTTCTGAGCCTTTGAGGATAGGGTGGAGGTGGCCTTGGCAAAGGAGCCTTGGCTTTAGGCACAACCTCTTTCGGCATGTCTATTACGTGTTCCCTAGACGGGTTCACGTCATTGTGAGTTTCCACCTCGGTATCTTCGATATCAATCCTCACTTCTTCATTCACGTTCTCATCAATCACATTCTCAACCACCAAAGGGATCTCATCCTCTTGCAACTTAACTTCATCACTCAAAATTTCTTTTTGTTTGGAGGCATTCACATCACCGCCTCGTCCATTTCTTGTAATTACCGCCATTGCTTGCCTGATATGGTTCCCACCCTTCGGGTTGACTACCATATCACTAGGTAGAGCCCCCTTAGGCAAGTATTCAAGGACTGTGAAATTTTGGCCTAGCTGAACCTCCAAGTTTCTGATTGAAGTATTGTGGGATGCTAACTGAGCATCGGAGTCAGCATTTTTTTTTATCAACTGTTCAAACATCATTTCAATTCTCCCCATGTCATTGTTGGATGAACTATGACCTTGGGATGGAAATGGGGGTGGATTGCTCGGTTGCTGATACATTGGGGGCCTTTGAAAGCCTTGCCCCCGATTTCCCTGGTTATAATTGTTCCAACTACCCTGATTGTTGTTTCCACGCTAGTTGTTGTGTTGTTACCCCAATTTCCCTGATTGTTCTGACTGTTGTTCTGGTTGCCCCAATTAAGATCTTGATTGTTGTTCCCCCAATTATTGTTTCCTTGTTGTTGATTACCCCAATTATTGTTCCCTTGTTGTTGATTACCCCAATTGCCTTGGGATCTCCATTGTTGTTGTTGTTTGGAAGAATTTCCCCTTTGGCCTTGATAATCGTTCATGTATTGCACTTCTTCATTCTGCTCTTCATACCCATCATCTTGGAACCCACCACTATCTTGGTTGTATTGATCCGAATTCCCTTGGTTCTATTGCCCTCGTTGTCTTCGTTTGTTCACTAACATGTTCACACCCTCCAAAGCATTCACTTGTCGTGGAGCTTGAACCTATTATAACTGTGTCTTTGCTAGCTGGTTCATAGTTGTTGTCAGTTCTGCTATTGCCTGCCCATGATTATGGAGCTCTTTGTGCAAATGAATGATCGTAGGGTCACCCTGTGGCACATTTGCTCTACTTTGCCAAGCGGAAGAAGTGTTCGGCATCTTGTCCAAAATCTCACAAGCTTGATCATATGGCGTGTTCATGAAGTTGCCCCCAGCTAATTGGTTCACTATGCACTGATTTGTTGTGTTAATGCCTTGGTAAAATGTCTGTTGTATCATTGCCTCAGTCATATCATTGTTAGGGCATTCCTTAACCATGGTCCGGTATCGCTCCCAAATTTCATGTAGTGGTTCGTTGGGCTCTTGTTTGAAAGCTAAGATTTCATCCCTCAAATTTGCCACGTGCCCCGGTAAGAAAAACTTCGCAATAAATTTGTCTGCCAACTCATTCCAGGTATGGATGGAATGGTTGGGGAGTCTCTCCAGCCAGTCTAGTGCCTTCCCCGAAGAGAGAAAGGGAATAGTCTCAACCGCAAGGCATCCTCGGACACGTTGGTTTGCTTTCTCCCCCAACATGTATCAACAAAGCCCTTGAGGTTCTTGTAAGAATTTTGATCGGGAGCACCCGTGAAATATCCTCGTTGCTCCAGCAAGGTCAGCATCACATTAGTAATTTGAAAAATGCCCGCCTGGATCCGGGGCGGGACAATTGCACTGGCGTATCCTTGATTGGGAAGCACCCGAGGGGCCACTCTTGGAGGTGGTGGGGGAGGGTCTGGAATATTATCATTGGTATTAGCATTGGCCTGGCGGCCTGTGATGACCCAAAAGGTCATCACTTGTTTTAAAAGTAAATTCTGCATTCCGAGGCCTTAAAAACCTCTTTTTGTCTCACCTCGATTTGCGTGCGCAGTCCGGGCGCGTAACCGGAAAGCCAAAATGTGAAAAACTGTGAAAAATGATAAATTTTGACTATAAAATGAATTAAGTTGACTTTGGTCAACATTTTGGGTAAACGGATCTGGACCCGTGATTTGACGGTCCCGGAGGGTGCGTAGGAAAATATGGGAGTTAGGCGTATGCCCGGAATCGAATTCCGAGGTCCCAAGCCCGAGAAATAAATTTTTAAAGAAAATTATTTTCTGAAATTATTTATGAGATTTGAAAATGACTTGTGATTGGAACTTGATGGTATTGGGCCCATATTTTGGTTCCGTTGCCCGATATAGGTCTTATATATGATTTAAGATAAGTCTGTGAAATTTGGTAAGAAACGGACTTGAAACAACGTGAATCAGATCGTTTTTGAGAAAATTGGAAATTTGAAGTTCTTAAGGAAATTTCATGATTTTGATGCTAAATTCATAGTTGTTGATGTTATTTTAGTGATTTGAATGCACGAGCGAGTCCGTACGATGTTTTTAGGTTGGTGTGCATGTTTGGTTTGGAGCCCCGAGGGCTCGGGTGAGTTTTGGATAGGCCATGGGGTTGATTTTGGATTTGATGAATTGCGGGTTTTATAGCTGGTGTGTTCAGGCCTGCAGGCTTCGCATTTGCGAAGCCCGACTCGCAAATGCGTTATCGCAAATGCGAGGGCCTTGTTGCAATTGCGAAAGCAGCCCAGGCCAGTTCCATCTCCCAAATGGGAGATTATCTTCGCAAATGCGATACACCCCTTTTGGGCCTGTTATCGCAAATGCGATCCCTTGTTCGCATTTCCCAAATCGCAATTGCGAGAATCCCCTTAGCAAATGCGAACATAGCTGGGGTCGGGGTTCGCAATTGCGAACCCTGTTCGCATTTCCCATAACCGCAACCTGCAAATGTTTATACTTAGCCGAAAATCTCCCATTTTCACATCTTTTCAAAACACAAACTCCCTAGGGCGATTTTTCAAGAACAACTCTTCTTCCAAATCGATTGTAAGTCAATTTTAACTAGTTTCCTTCAATCATTAACATCATTTAACATGATTTTAACTTAAAATCAATGATTTTCATGGGGGAAATCGGGTATTTTGGGTATAACCTAGGTTTTTCAAAAATTGGGGATTTGGACCTCGATTTGAGGTCCGATTTCAAAACAAATTATATATTTGGGTTCGTGGAGGGAATGGGTAATCGGATTTTGGTTCGAACCTCGGGTTTTGACCATGCGGGCCCGGGGGCGATTTTTGACTTTTTGGGTAAAACTTTGGAAAATTCATTTTCATGCATTGGAATTGATTCATTTAGCGTTTATCGATGTAATTATGTAACTTCTGACTAGATACGAGCGAATTGGTGGTGGAATCAAGGGGTAAAGCGATAATTGAGACGTGAATGTTCGTGGCATCGAGGTAAGTGTTTGGTCTAACCTTAGCTTGAGGGATTAGGAGTCGAGTCTTATTTGCTATGTGGTGTTTGTCGAGTACGACGTATAGGCATGGTGACGAGTATCTATACGTTGGTGTCAAGCATGCCCGTGAGTCTTATATTGTGATTCTTATGACTTAGTTGTGTTGTTCATGCTTTGGTGATGATTCCTATTGTTGGCAAGGTTTGGGAAGTAATTGTGGCATTGAATATTGAGGAGCGTTGGCTCAAGTCGTTTAATGAGATGTGGAAATGTAAGAGGTAAAATGAACCCTATTAGAGCATTGGCTCAAGTTGTAAAGTGAGTTGTGAAGTAAAAGTGAAAAAGAGAAAAGCATGTCTCCCTTGCCGGGATATTGATGTTGTTTTGATGTTGTCCCTTGCCGGGACTTGTTGAATTTTTGTTCCCTTGCCGGGATTCTTATTGTATCTTCTTTTATTTTCTTGCCCTACTGTTTGTGATTGTTGTTTGGGTGAGGAAGAGAGTTAAAGCATGAAGGGTGATGCCGTGCATTGTTTGGTGAGAGAGTGTTAAAGCACGAAGGGTGATGCCGTGTATGATTTTTGTGAGGAAGAGTGTAAAGCACGAAGGGTGATGCCGTGCCGCGCGATGTACCATCCCATGCCTTTATATGAGTGATTATGTGAGGTAAAAGCACGAAGGGTGATGCCGTGCCAATTATACTGATTTTCATGGTGAGGACGAGAGTAAAAGTACGAAGGGTGATGCCGTGCACTTGTCCTTGATTTTCCTAATTTTACTAGTAATTGAGTTATGGTGTTCTTTAGGCTTACTTACTGATTTCCTGTTGTTACTTGATTTTATTGTGATGTTATTGATTCCCCTGCCCAAATTGCTTTGTGATTGTTGCTTGGGTGAGGAAGAGTGTAAAGCACAAAGGGTGATGCCGTGCATTGTTTTGGTGAGAGAGTGTTAAAGCACGATGGGTGATGCCGTGCATTGTTTTGGTGAGAGAGTGTTAAAGCACGAAGGGTGATGCGGTGCACTTGTCTTCGATTTCCTGATTTTTATTGATAACTGAATTGTGGTTTCTTTACATTTGATTGTTGGTTTTTCTGTTGATACTTGTTGTACCCCGCAGCATGATCCCCCTTCCTATCTTCAATTGAACTGTGGTGATCCTTATATTTATTTGTCGTTCTTTTGTTATTATTCGATGTTCCCGCAGCATGTTTCCCCCTCCCATCCTTAGCTGTACATTTCTGCTTGTATTGTTGCGCTGTATATGATTTAACTGCACAGGTTTATTCTTGGTAGTCTGGTCCTAGCCTCGTCACTACTTCGCCGAGGTTAGGCTAGGCACTTGCCAGCACATGGGGTCGGTTGTGCTGATACTATACTCTGCACTCTTTTGTGCAGATCCCAGTGTTGTAGATTTCGGACCGCAGTGAGGTTGCTGCTTCTGGTCCATCAAGCGACCCGAGGTAGTCCTGCAGGCGTCCGCAAGCCTTGGCATCTCCTTCTAGCTATTATTCCTGTTTCTTTCTTGTATCTCCAGAGACAGTGTTGTATTGTTTCTTTCAGACCTTTATTTGTAGTAATCTTAGATATTCTGTGAAATTGTGACACTAATCTCGGGTAGTGTTGTTATGGAATGGTATTAGCAGTATTATTAAACTTGAAATTAAGTCTTCCGCTTGTTAAATTTTGTTGATTATTAACTGTTGGATTATAACTATTAACGGATTTAAAAATAGAAACAAGGCAAATAATTCAGTTGATTGGCTTGCCTAGCTTTCACTAGTAGGCGCCATCACGACTCCCGAGGGTGGGAAATCCGGGTCGTGACACGGCCTCTCCGTTTTCCTTGAGGTACAAGAGGCCCCTCATCCTCACCGATGTCATCAACCTCCTCCCCCGGGATCACATTACCAAGAGGGTCATTGTTGTTGTTTGCCGCCATTTTGTACTTGGATTGGTGTCACAAAAAGATTAGTATCACAGAAGGAAAGAAAAACAATACACAAAACTATTTAGATAGATAGCCAAAACCGTTAGCTCCCCGGCAACGGTGCCAAAAAGTGATCGGTGCCAACCCTGCACCACTATAGAGCGGCGAGAGCGATCGATGCAACTTTTACCCGAATAGGTCGGGATTGAATCCACAGGGAGCTTGATTTGGGAATTAGATTCCTATCTAAACTAGCAATGCGTAATGTTCTTAATTACGCTTCCAATCATAATTGTTCTTTTGATTACTTCTACTTTTATACTACTGAGATGCTTAATTAAACTAAGAATAATTGCTAAAGGGTTGTCTAACGAGGCACTAGGGAAGTGACTTCCCCCTAGGTGAATACTTGACGGGTTCCTAAGTCTAAGGCAAAGATGCTATGTTTGGGATCGCGATATAGCCATTGCACGACACTACTCACTCTATACCTCTCGGTAGCTTGAGTGACTTTGCCCAAATTGACTTTCTCAAGACCAATTGGGTGTCAAAATTAAGCAAGCAATGTAGGCTCAAGTCGGGTATTACTATCTCTAGATTTAACCCTTTAATTGGGGCTATCAATGTCTTGAGTACGCCCCAATTTCTTGTTGGACTTATTTCCTAGACTTAAGCTCTCTTTCTCAAGTAGAGCCCAAGTCACTTAGGTACAAATTAGTGTTTGCAACCACTAATCCAACATACAAAACACAAATCAGTCCAAATATCAACCACCCATAAACATCTAAGCATTAAAACACAAGACCCATCAAATACCCATACTAGGGTTGAGTCACAACCCTAGCTAATAGGTCTAGCTACTCATATTAATGGAAGAAAATAAGAAATTGATGAAGAATAACCCATAATATTTAATTACAAACTAAGATAATGAAGATTCAGCGTAAACGTAGCTACAAATTACTCAAAATGGAACAAAACAGCTGTTCACGTGCTCAGCTAAAAGTCAGATTACAAAAGATGACCTAAAAATGTGAAAAGAAAGTATTTATACTAGACCAAATTTTCTGGACAAAAATACCCCTGCGGAGGTATCGCGGACCGCGGAAAATGCACCGCGACCGCGGTGAGGCTTTTGGCTTGACTTTTTAGCTCTCTGAATCTTCCCACCGCGAGCCGCACAAAATGCACCGCGGCCATGGTGGCTTCATTGCGGTCCGCACAAAATGCTCCGCGGACCGCATTGGTCTTAATTGTCCAAACTTCAACTCTCTGAACCTCCCTCTTTGCGGACCGCATAAAATGGATTGCGGCTACAAAGACGCTTCTGCGGCCGTGAGAAAACCTCCGCGGACCGCACTGCTTTAAGCTCTAATTTTCCATCCCTCTGAATCTCCTCACTGCGGACCGCACTAAATGGATTGCGGCCGCAGTGAGTCTGTCGCAGCTGTGCTTTGACTTGTTCTTTGTACTTGTGCATGTTTCACTCGTTTTTTAGATGGTTTTGACTAATTGTCACCTTTTTGACCAAACCCTGCAAACAAGTACAACATGCAAGCCTTTGGGACCATTTTGTATACATTTTTAATCAAAACTCAAGTGAAAGGGAGTGTAAAATGAACTAGAATCCCTAGTTATCACAACCCACTCGATTTCTGATGCTCATACTTTACTTCTTGACAATTCAAACACCAAGAGATATGTCCAACAATGTCTTTCTTCATATTTTGCCACCAATAGTGCTACTTCAAGTCATAATACATCTTCGTGACACCTAGGTGAATGGAATATAGCAAACTATGAGCCTCCTCATGGATCAACTCTCTCAACCCATCAACATACGGAACACAAATTCAGTCTTGAAGCCGTATAACACCATCATACCCAATCACAACTTTCTTTGCATCACCCCGTTGCACCGTCTCTTTCAACACCAATAAGTGATGATAATCAAACTGGCGAGCCTTGATTTGCTCCAACAAAGATTACTAGGCCACAACACAAGCAAGGACCCTACTAGGCTCCGAAATATCCAACCTCATAAACCTGTTAGCTAAAGCCTGAACATCCATGGCTAATGGCCTCTCCACCGCCGGTATAAATCCCAAATTGCCCATGCTCTATGCCTTCACTACTCAAAGCATCAACCACTACATTGGTCTTCCCCGAATGATATTATATGGTGATATCATAGTCATTCAATTACTCTAACCATATTCCCTATCTCAAATTAAGATCCTTTTACTTGAACAAATGTTGGAGACTCCGATGGTCGGTGTAGACCTCGCATGGATTAATGACTCCAAATCTTGAGTGATTGAATAATGGTTGCTAAATCTAAGTCATGCACATTGTAATTCTTCTCATAGACCTTTAACTGACGAGACTTGTAGGCAATCACCCTACCGTCCTACATCAATACCATGCCAAGTTCATTACGCGATGCATCACATTATATGATGTAAGACCACGAACCTGTGGGTAACACCAATACTGGGGTTGTAGTTAAGCCAGTCATAAGCTTCTGAAATCCCTCCTCACACTCGCCAGACCATCTGAAAAGAGCGCTCTTGTGTGTTAACTTGGTCAAACGGGCTGAGATAGATGAAAACCCCTCCACAAAATGGAGATAGTAACCCTCCAAACCCAAGAAGATCTGAATATATATAGCTGAAGTAGGTCTACGCCAGTACTGAATCGCCTCAATCTTCTTAGGGTCCACCTTGATACGCTCGGAAGACACAACATGACCCAAAAAGGTGACTGAGTCCAGCCAAAACTCATACTTCGAAAACTTGGCATATAGTTGACGATCCTTCAAAGTTTGAAGTACAATCAGTAGGTACTGCTCATAATCCTCTCCACTACGAGAGTAAACCCGAATATTATCAATGAAGATAATCACGAAGGAATTCAAAATAAGGCTTGAACATTTGGTTCATCAAATCCATGAAGAGCACTAGTCAAGCCAAATGACATCACTAAGAACACGTAATGACCATATCGAGTCTTAAAAGTTGTCTTAGGTACATCCGATGCCCTAATCTTTACATAATGGTAGTCAGATCTCAAATCAATCTTGGAAAACACCTTGGTACCCTGAAGCTAGTCAAATAAATCATCAATCCTAGGCAACATACACGGAATTCAAATAAGGCTTGAACGCTCAGTTCATCAAATCCATGAAGGCTGTTAGAGCACTAGTCAAGCCAAATGACATCACTAAGAACACGTAACGACCATAACGAGTCTTAAAAGTTGTCTTAGGTACATCCGATGCCCTAATCTTTACATAATGCTTGTCAGATCTCAAATCAATCTTGGAAAATACCTTGGCACCCTGAAGCTAGTCAAATAAATCGTCAATCCTAGGCAACAGACATTTTTTCTTGATAGTCGCCTTACACTGCCAATAATCTATGCACATCCTCATCAATCTGTCCTTTTCCTTAACAAACAACATCAGCGCACCCCAAGGCGAAATACTAGGTGTAATGAATTCCTTATCAAGCAAATCCTGCAACCAAATCAATACAAAAGTCGATATCCCTATCAGGTGGCATACCCAGCAAATCCGTAGGAAACACCTCTAGAAACTCCCTCACAATCGGTACTGAATCCTTAGAAGGAACCTACATACTAGAATCTTGGATATAAGCCAAATACTCTAAACACCCCTTCTCCACCAAACACCGAGCCTTCAAATATGACACCACCACGCTAGTGAAGTGATCGCGTGTCACTCTCCACTATAATCCGACAACCCTGGCATGGCTAAAGTCACAGTCTTGGCATGAAAATCTAAAATAGTGTGATACAGAGATAACCAATCCATACTAAGAATGACCACAAAATCCACCATATCAAAAACAAAAGATCAACTATAGTATCAAAACTATTAATAGTGACAACACAAGACCGACACACCTGATCAACTACTATAGAATCTCCAATGGGGGGTAGACACAGAAATAGGAACATCAAGATAATCACAGGGCATACTCAAGTGCGAAGCAAAATATGAAGACACATAAAAATATGTAGAGCCTGGATCAAACAACACAGAAGCATCTCTATGACTAACTGAGATAATACCTGTAATAACTGCATCGGACGACTCTGCCTGAGGTCTAGATGGAAATGCATAACAACAGAGTTGAGCCCCACAAACCTGTCCTCCACCTCTGGGACGACCTCTCACTGACTGACCTCCACCTCTAACTAGCTTTCCTCTACCTCGGGCTACCTGACCCTGCCTCTAGCTGGCTGAGTGGGTGGGGGAGGAATCAGTGCTGGAATCATGGCACGAGTATTGTACTATGGCATATTGTTATGTGACCTAGGGTAAAACTTTGCAATGTGCCTCAGATCCCTATATACATAACAAGTCCTCGGTTGACGTGACTGCTAAACTTGGAGTTGTCCTTGTTCACAAAATAACCACCTTAGTAACTCTATATCGAAGGTGCATTAACGGAAGCTAGAGGTGCACTATGTGCTAGCTGCTCAGGATGAGGCCTATAAGTACTGTGGCTGCCTATAGTACCATGTGTGACCTGTAGGGCTGACTGTACCATCCTGATAAGATGACCTCTAACAAAAGAACCCCTGCCTCCAAGCGAGGCACCACTAAATCCTTCAAAATGATGGGGCCTCTTGTCAGAGGTCGTCACCCTAGCCTGGCCTCGATGCGCTCGATCCTCCTGGTGATCTTCACTACTTAAGTAAAAGAAATCTCAGTCTCAGTCTCTCTGTCCATCTGACGTCTGATGTCATACATAAGTCCATCTATGAACCTACTCACCTCAACCTCTCGGTAGGGATCAAGATAATTGAATGGCATAATAAATCCACAAATATAGTCTCATACTAAGTAACAGTCATACTACCCTGCTGAAGGCGCTCGAACTGATTGTGCAACTCCTCTCTGAGTGAAGGAAATAAACTTCTCGAAGAACAACTCCAAAAAATGATTCCATGTGAGGAGGTGACCCTGCTGGCCTGCCCTCCTCAAACACCTGCCACCATCTATTAGCGGAACCATACATCTGAAAGACGTTGAAATTAACTCCATTAGACTTCACTTTATCCATGTTGCGTATAATCTCATGGCAACGGTCTAAGAAGTCTTGGGCATCCTCTGAAGGTGAACCATAAAGTCAGTGGGAAACAACTTGGTGAACCTGTCCAACCTCTTGAGCTCATCAGCTGACATCGCGGGTCTATCCCTTGGTTGTGTAGCATCAATAGGTCGAATCATCCCAACTGGTAGCACTCTTGGAGTCTGGTTATCATGAGCCACCTGCTCTAGAGTATGAGTAGCGGGAGTCTACACTCCTCCCCCGGCCTGAGAAGTGGTTGGTGCCCCAGGAAACACACCGGCCTGAGCCATACTCTCCATGAGACATGTCGCGACCCCTTTTTCTCGCGAAATCAGGTTTCAACATTTTTGAGACAACTCCCTTTCCTTTTGTGACGGGGTAAGGGATTTTAAGAGTCTCCACCTAACGGATTAAGGGGCATTAGGGCACCTAGAGCAATTAACTCAAAAAACCAGTTTGCGTCACCAAAGATCGGGTAAGGGCTCGAAATTACCTTGAGGGGAAGGTGTTAAGCGCCCCTCGAGGTCCATAACGGTGGGTCCCGGCCAAACTTAAATTAAGCGAATTAGTCTGAAAAGAGAAGAAAACAAATTGGACAGATACAATATTCAACTTATTTTTACACAGGAGTATAGGGGGGTGGACCCACGTTTTTTAGTCTATAGGATCATTCCATGCAATGCTTTGCAACTCCCTCAAGTTGGGGTTTTACTCATAGCATTAGCGCATGGGATATAATTTCCTTTACTACCCAATTACTATCTTTCAGTTGTTACCTAAGCATTCTAATAGCTTCTAACTCGTGCCTTGTGCGTGCACTATCCGTCCCATACCTATGGTCCTGGAGGTATTTAGGACCTCTATTTAGGGTGGTTCTAGACTGACTTATGTTGCTCAAAATGAGAAAAGCTAGGCGACAAACAAAAATTCAGATAAGACTTCATGTAAAGAACAAATAGGGGCTCACATTGACCTCCACAAGTAGACAACAAATGCACGCAATTAAATGAGCAAACTTTGTTAATTTAGGATCCTATAGGCAGGATCTAGATGAGCAAAACAGAATATAAAGAAGCAATTTATTAAGGCAAGCATCAGGACCTACTGTTTGCCTACTGATTTTATGAAGCTTGGAATCTGGGCATTTTCAGGTAGTAACAGGATCCTATAGGCATGATTTCTAAGTGTAACACTGATTTTAACTCATAAAGACAGGTTTTATCTCTTTAAATCCTATAGGCATGCTTTCTAATTGCTGAATATATTTAAACCCCTATAGGCAGGATCTCTAAGCTTCAGATTGATTTCACCCTATAGGCATGATATCTAAGTTGAAACTGATTTTTTAACTCCTATAGGCATGATATCTATTAATCATATGTGGGCAAAAAATTTTAAGCAAATTGCCAAGAAAGTTTGCTAATTCACACAAATTGAATCCTATATATGTGATCACTAATACACATTGGGATTGGAAATATGTGTAGATCCTATGAATAGGATTTCTAATGTGCAGAGTTAAACGTAATGCAGGGTTTCTAGCATGCAGATGTGCAGCACAAAATCAAAAACGATCATAATAATCCTGTAGGCAGGATCTCTAAACATAGTACAGTATCCACATAATGCAATCAGCATGGTTAAGTCCTATAGGCAAGATTTCTACTCGAGTTTCAAACAAAGATATAGAACCCCCCCCCCCCCGAGCTTTTACTAATAAACCCAAGATCTGTTTATTATAGAGATTATTACATTATTACAGCTCATAATGAATAAATTACATAACAGTATCCATTACACTATAGGGAGCCTTAGCAGCCCAATATAAACCTGGGAACCAGGCCTTCAAACATAGCAACTCTGAAGCATAAAGGAAGACCCATCCATGGCACATAGAATTAGGTTCATAGCGTGTTAAAGTTCCCCAAGGGACTCAGGGACCCCGGGAAATGCTCACACCAGCATCACACTTAAAGAAACAATTTATAAAAGATTGGAAGGTCAGCCCCAATGTGTTAGAGTTTAGAGGAGTCTCAAGGACCCTAGGCAGTGCTCACACTAGGGGTGGTAGGAACCTAAAAGACTAAGAGTAGCAATTTGAAATCCAGTACATAGAGGTAAGGGGGATGGTTCTAAAAAAACAGTTTAATTTTCAGAAGCAAATAGATTCAGATTACAGGGTTGCAAACAGAGCTGTAAGAAACAAATAGAATTCATATTCAACACATGGTTCAAGTAGATTGATATTTGTTCAAACTAGATACTCATGCCAGTATACAAAGTAATCATAGAAAGCATGGACACTTGAATTAACAGACAGAATTAGCCACACATTAAATACATGCTTGCAGTATCCAGCCATGTTTAGAACAGGGAACATACAACTGAATTAGACAGGGTTTCACATTATTGGAGATAACTTAGTTTAGTATTATCACTAAGTGGAATCATATAGTCATATGGCAAACTGAATCATGCTTAGATTTTGAAATAAACTAAACAAATAAGCACATAGAACAGAATAGGGTAACAGGAGTCAAAGCATACCAGTTGGGAAAGAAGAAAACAGGAAGGCAATGGCAATTTGAACCCAGAGAATCTAGCCTTGGCTTTCAGCCGGCCAAACAGTGTAGAAATAAGAACAATAGAAAAAGAGTTTATGTTTTTGAGAACATAGAGTTTGAAAGTTATAAGGTTGTTCAGTGAAGAAGTTGTAAAACGTGTAAGTGTCTCAGTGTCTGTGTAAAATCAGGACAAGGGAGTGGCTTTTATAGCATACAGTAGAGTAAAATAAATAAGGTATAAAATCAATTACACACAAATAAGGTATGAAAATCAGTTAATCAATCAATTACGGTCAGCACGAATCAATTAAGAAGACAAAATCAAATAAGTACCACTTAATTTAAGGAAAATCTCACACGGAATCAATCAGTATCTAAAAATGAGGTCAAATAAAGTTGGAACTGATTCCACTGTCAATTTGGAGTCAGAACACAAAATCAGCCAGTGATACGGGTACATAAATAAGGTAAGAACAAGTAAGAACTTAATAAGGAAACACGGGTACTAAATTCAAACCCTAATTTAGGTGAGTAAATTAATTAACACTTAATTGACAAAGTTGAAGGTAAACGAGCAAAACAGTATAATAAAGAGCCGAATAATGGAAACCCTAAGACATATCAAAGACATAGAGATGAAACTCAAGTAAAAATCAGTCGAAAAAGTAAAGAAGAAAACCAGAGTTGAAAACATTTAAACGTTTAAACATTTTTTGCAGAAAACCCTTTAGAAATCAAAACCCTATCTTTTAGGGTAAAATAAAATCGGTTAACAATAATGGTAAAAACAGAAAATCTTAAGGAAAAAATACCAAACAAAACCGCTTCAGATCTAAAGAGATCTAAACGAATTCAACCAGAAATAGCTAGGTTTGTGGAAATAAACAGAAGTGAATCAAATCTGGTTTGAACCAGAGATTTTAGACCATAAAAACACGAAAATATCAATACCCACAGATATCGGAGTGAACATAGATGGATTAATCGAGAAATGAGATACTTTGAACCAAATCTGGTTCGAATCTCTTGAGATTATCCTCAAGTAACATGAAAATCATACAAACAGTAGAGAGATGAGGCCGGAGAGGGCATGAAATCGAAGGAAAACCTCATGAATCAAGGGGGATATTACTGACGGCGGGCTAGGGTTAGAGGGGGGTGAGAGAGAGAAGAGATGAGAGAAGGGATCCAGAGGCGGCGGGTTGGGAGAAATGATGGTAGGGTTTAGGGGTTGGTGTCATTGAAAAAGCAAAACTGATCCTGGACCGTTGATCTTCTGAGACCAACGTCTAGGATTAAATTTAGGCTGGGGCGGGTTATAGACGGGTAGGGTATTTGGGTTTGGGTATTCGGTTATGGGTTAGGGTAATTGGGCTGACTATATTATTGGGCTAGGGGTCCGAAAATTCAATTGAAGAAGGGTTATGTTTTAAATACCCATTTAATTTAATAAAATAAGTTATAAATGATAAAAATTTCATTTGTGCATGAAAATTATTTAAAATAATTACTTAATATTATAAAAATATAGAAAGTTATTTTCTGTATAAATAATATAATTATGCATATATATGGGCTATTATTGCAAATTGCGCAATTCTAGCTTTAAAATGCAAATGTAATTATAAAAAAATGCAATTAAAACATTTATGCTTTATATGGGCATAAATGATAAATTTAGATGATTAAATCATCATAAAAATTATATGAGGGATAATTATTGGATATTTATATGCAAAAATAACTTGATATAAAGCTTTAAAAATTATAGAAAAATTATAGAAATAGTTGTGCATGTTTGTAAATGCATGTGTACTATTTTTTAAAAATATATATGTATATTTAGAATATATGAGGGAAATTATAGAAGGCATAGTGCGAAGGATTCCGACAATTGGGAAAATCATAAATCTAGACCTCCTTGGTCTTGTCTCGAATTTCATCCTTGTTAGTTGATAATTTTACTACTTTATAATATTTGTTAGTTAATTAGTAGAAATAAAAATCAAATCTTTATAACTAGGAAATTATTTGAACTTGCGTTTTTTTGCGATATTGAACAACTGTAGTTAAGCCGTAATTCTCTGTGGGATTCGACTCCGAACTTGTAAACCGGATTATATTTGCAATGACCGCTTAGTCCTTTTTATAAGGCATAGATGGGCGTCATCAAAATTTGGCGCCGTTGCCGGAGAACTAACGGTGTAGCTATAGGTGTACATATTGCTAGTTTGCAAGTTTGAACTTTTATTTTTGTTTTCTTGTCTTTGATTTTTTTTTGTTTTACTTGTTGATTTTAGAAACATGGCATCTTGAATTATGAGAGTTTTGATGTTGGTAATTCTACTTTTGATCCTCCTTATGCATATAGTGGAGGAACCACCCATGGCAAAATTATCAAAATATTCCCGAGAGCGAGTTATGTGCACCAACTGAATCTTATGTGTGCAATGTGTGTGATATGTTTGGTGGTCAAGATGGTCACTTTCATGGTTGTGCTTATATTTCTTATCTTCCCCCAACCCCTTACTTTGATGGTTCTTCTTTTTCTTGTGAAGTTAATAGGAACAAACAACCCAGGGACGATGACCTGAAAGAGATGAAGGATATGCTAAGGTGCCTTGAGAAACAACATAATGAGAAACAACTGCACATACAAAGGCAAGATGCTGCTATTCGCAACCTGGAGGCACAAGTGAGTCAACTGGTTGAAGCGTTTAATGCTCAACAAGCCAATATTGTGGATAGTAGCCAAGAAAAGCATGAATTAGATACCGAAATTGAGGTTCTAATGGAGAAGGTCGGAGTAGAAAACCAACCACCTAACCAACTAGAATTTAAGGATGCCGATGTTGAAGAAGTAATACTAGAGTCAACCAGGGACGTTGAAGATACAAATTTAGTTGACTCTAGTGTGGTTGGGGTTGAGGAGGTTAAAAATCTTGAAGTTCATGTATTTGAGCGCGTTGGACCTCATTCCAAACACTTCTCTACATTATGTTCAGATGGTGAAATGGAAATTGATCTGTATGAGCCAATGCAAGAGTCAAAGGAAGAGGTAGATGAGCTCTATATTATGAAATTTTCAAGGCCGTCTAGGCAAAGAGACACTCCTCGGTTGAAAGCCAAAAAGTGCATAAAGAATCATTTAATTTTTGGCTCACAACAATTTGTATCATCTCAAGAGCATGATCATAGAGCAGAATTCAAAACTTGGGGTCCAATTCATAAGTTCAAGGTGGAGGCAAAAAGTAGCTCAAGTCGTGTCGCGATGTTAAATCAGGCGCTTGTTGGGAGACAACCCATTTTTACTGCTTTCTTTTATTTTTATTTTTATCTTATTATTTTTTGTAGTGTTTGTTTTTGTTATGTAGGAGTATAAGCATAGGCAGCAAAGCCATTGGAAGAGTTCAAAAGCGAGTTAGATGCTAAGAACTAAGTGTGGGATTCCCACAAAAAGTACCATGCTTGGGGAAGTCTGAGTACCCGTGAGGCGCTATTGCATCGGCCTTTGGCCTTTCAGGGAGTTTCTTGTCCACCCTCGTTATTGTTTTGCTTTATTTGTGTAGTGGGGACACTGCACTCTTTTAAGTGTGGGGTGAGATAATTCTCTAGATAATTAGTAGTAGTATGTTAGAAAAATGTTAACTTCTTATTTTGTTTTCGTAGTTGTGTAGTATGTTAGTAGCTCCTAAGAAAAATCGAAAAAAAAGTAGAAAAATTGGACTTTTACCAACGATGGATCTCCTAGACAGTTTTCTTGAGGGATTTAAGTCTAAAGAAAAAAGGACAAAAAGATTTTCTTTGTAGGTAGTGTAGTCATTCCTCCTTGGTTTTTGTTTGTGTCGCGGTTCTTTTCCAAGGGTTTTGTTTGAATCAGGTGTAGGTATTTTTTTTAGAGTAAGAGCCATGATGAGATGAATTGAATTGAAGCAATATCTCTTGACTTTGTTATGCCTTGAGAATAGCTATTACTTTGGTTGTGACGCTTAGGCTCAGTTTTTGACTCTTGTATAAGTACCTTAAATCGTATAATTTTAAATTTGCTTAACAACTTTGACTAGAGTGTCTTGATGAATCCAATCTTGAGTGAGTTACGTGCCATGTGTGTGTGAGGTTTGAGTGTTATTATGTGCATTGCATTTGATGCCTAGAACTTGCCTCGTATATTTGCAAAGCGAAATAGTAGTTTTGTTCAGTCTTGGAAGTGATAGAGGCATTTCTTTATTGAGCCAGATATGTATATTTTACCCGCCTAATTGTTATGTATCGTTGTTAACCCCTTTGAGCCTGTAATCCTTTTTCTTTGGCAACCACATTACAAGCCTTACCCATTTATTTGAATTAATCATCTATTTGAACCTTTTAACCATTCATGAGCACTTGAATTGTTATGAACTTTGTAAAAGTACAGTGTGGGGTGGTTGGTTTGGCTTTTGAGCGGAACTAATGAAATAAGGAGAAAGGTGCACTATTTTGAAAAAGTAAGAGCCACTTGAATTGAAAAAGAAAGAAAAGGAAAAATAGTTGTATTGTTGTGAGAAAGAAACATCCCTTGATAAGTGGTGACTCTTGATGTAATTGTGCTTAAAGAAGTATGGAGTTAATATATATTGATGTGAAGGTGGAGTTATGGTTTGACATAAGTATGGGTTTGAATGTTAAAGTATATGTATTAAAGTGCTTAGGGAGGTGTAGTCACTCTTATATCCAAATGTATCTTACCAGACCCGCAACCTACATTACAACCAATTAAATTCCTACTTGATCCTAGACTGAATGAGCTCGATTAGTAGAGTAGTACACTATGGGCAAGCCTATGGTGCATCTTTTGTAGCATATGCATGTTATTTCTGAGAGTGAGTGAATTCTTTCTATCTTGAGTTCCTAATTGTTCTTAACTGTTATTGTGTGTGGAACTAATCTCTTTTGTTGTGTGAGGGCACTGGATTCATGAAGGAAAGGTAATGTCATTGACCACGATGTTAGAGTAAGTGAGTGAGTTGTGAATAATGCATGGTACTTGTGAGTCAAATCTTGAGGTGAGGATATTACACCCTTGTGTTTAGTCTATTTTAAAGATTCTTGGTGTGATGAGTTAGGAGAATTGCTTAAAAAGGTCGTGTCTATATAAAGTATAGTTTGATTGCTCGAGGACGTGCAACGTTTAAGTGTGGGGTAGTGATGTTTGGCTATAATTCCATACTTTTATTGCATTACTTACCTTACATTTTGGTGCTTTAATTCTGAACTATACTATATTTATGCTTAATTGAGTTTATTTTATGTGTAGGTACATTGGAGATGAAATTGGAGCAAAGTAAATATTTAATGTGTAATTCATGCTCTAAAACAATATTGTAATGAGCAAAGAAGAAGAGACAAGGAATGAAAATGGTTGGCAACGTTAGGCAGCAAATCAAAATGAGAAAAGAAGCATCAAAGCAACAGGCGAGGCGAGCTTTCTTGCTCGCGTTTGAATGTGCGCCGCGAGGCCTACCGTGAGACCAAGCGCACGACAGAGCAGGCGTCTCACGGGCTGCAGCGAGGTGGAGCACTATAAAGGTCGCGGCGCGAGGCGTGTAGCGAGGGTGTTCCGGATTTTAAAAACCTATTTCGCCTCCTTATTGGTTTTGGACTGGGTTATTTTGTCTAGGTTTTTTCCTACACATATAAATAGTCATTAAACACCATTTTGAGAGGGGATTTGACCTAAGGAGGCAAGAACACACTAGGAGCAAGGCGGAGAATTCTTCTACGAGTTTTTCACTTCCTTCTTCCTATATTCATTACTGGATATGGATTTTAGTATTGTAGTTTTGCATACTATTATGACTAACTAATTTTTTATCTAGGGTTTTGATGGAACCTTTTGTAGGATAAATTCTTGTTATGTTTTTATATAATTGAGCCATTGGATTTCTCTACTCTTTCAACTACGTGTTTATAGTTGTTGATTGAATGACCATCATGTCACGACCCTAAAAGTGACCCGGTCGTGATGGTGCCTATCGTTGAACTAGGCCAGCCGACACAAACCCCAAACCAATCAATATTATCACTCTTAGGATAAGGTCAAATCTATTTAACAATAAACCTTTATAAAGTGTTTAAAACAAAAACAACAGTGCGGAAAGACAAGCCCGACATTGGGGTGTCACTAGTCATGAGCATCTACTACAACTGTCTGACAACCACAAGACCAACATGGTCGGAAAAATCACAGAATACACTAAGGGAGAATAAGGAGGAAGATAAGCAGGGCTACGATCGCCAGGCAGCTACCTTGCTAACTCCGATGAACCTACCACTGAGATATCAACACCTACCACCGGGTTCAGACATACCTGAATCTGCACACAAGGTGCAGGGAGTAATGTGAGTACGCCAACTCAGTAAGTAATAAACTCAGTAAGCACAACATGCTTTCAAATAAGAATATGAGTCAAATCATCTCGTTTAAAATCCGGTCTCGATAAAAACCCTTTTAAAACATCTTTCAATAGTGTTCGAACAAGTGGTAAAACAGCGAGTAAAAGTGATGAAAATCATAATCGGCCCCTTGGGCAAAACATAGTTCGTATACAGCCCCTCGGGCAAACATAAATCATAAACAGCCCCTCGGGCAGACCCCTCGGTCACTTATATACATCTCATAACATAAATATCTCAGTGGAAATAACAAGGCCAAATCAGTAACTAAAATCCGAACATCTCGTAAAAACTCTAGTTTCAATGAAAGTTGTTTAAAACATTTGTTCAACATTTTCAATAGAGGCTCAGTATAAAGGGGAGTGAAAACAGTAATTTCATAAAACAAGCCCCTCGGGCAAAAGCATCACTCATATATATATAGCCCCTCGGCAAGCCTCTCAGTCACTCATGACTCAACTCTCCTCAGTCAACACTCACACTCAGCACTCACGCTCAATAGGTACCTTATTTTAACCGCTGCGGCGTGCGGCCCGATCCATAAATATATAGTCGAGTGCGCTCACTGGGGGTGTGCAGACTCCGGAGGCGCTCTTACAGCCCAAGCGCTATATCGATGCGGCATGCAGCCCGACCCAATATCGCTGCGGCGTGCAGCCCGATCCATATATATATATAATAA